>NC_046658.1:170846379-170856440 GCF_010883055.1 Belonocnema kinseyi | reverse complement strand
AGCCTTGGAGGAGATTATGTTGAGAAATAAAAAAAAAAAATTCTTAAAAACGTTGTTTTTCTTGGTCAGGCCGGAAACTTATCAATCCACCCTCGTATCTCAATGTAGAATTATCGCGATTATTGACGAAAAATTTCGCCTTTTAGTAGCTGCAAAATTTCTGGAAATGTGTCTGGAAGCATTTTTCTTTTACAATGTCGGCTGAGAATTACTTTATGAATTTCATCACAGTCAGTGGAAACTCGCGTTTATATCCGACATTTTTAAATATACTGGAGTTCACTTGGACGGTTGGACGCTTGTTCAATAAGAGGACCGATATCTTTCAAATTTTCATTTAAAAAATGAATCATTGGACATTACGAATTATCCACTGTTACACGGAGAATTTTTCTGTGTTAAATGTTACATAACTAATGTTAGGTAAAACAAGTCGAACTGCTAATTACAGTTTCAATCAAAGAAAACAAATTATAGCGCTCTAAATATGTTAATTCAACATCCGAGTCATGTAAAATTTCGTGGGCCAGTGAGAAAAAGAAATTCTTCCCACGACCAGATTTTGTGGAAAGTCGTCCAATACTACAAATATCCTTACACAATGCAACTTGAACAATTAAATTAAATTAAAATACATCACACATAATATAGTTTTACGCCTTTAATGATACAGTCGGTTAAATAAGAGCGTCGTCACGATTACTAGCGATCGGTAAAAAAAGTATGCCTCGAAGATGCCAAGTCATTATTGACGCTAAGGGTGGTTGGACCTGCTATTAATGTATTTGCATGAAAGTTTTCGATCAAATAAAACAATATTTTAAAGAATTTTCGTATTGAGTCTTCTCATTTTCTCACGGCTGGCCAAAAAAATGTCTGGTCCCCGTTGCATCGATAATAATTCTTATTTTAAGATTTTACTAATAAAGGGGCTTATAAATTTAGAAGGACAAAATAAAAACATATAATAATTTTTCACTACAAATTTTGTAACCTTAAAATTCTAAATTATGAAATTTTCAATATTTTAAATGTGTGAAAAATTGAACATTGGAAACTTAGAAATTAAATTTTTATAAAATTTATTAAATTAAATTTGGTTATAGTTCAAGTAATAAAATGGAAAACGCAAAACAATCTACATACTTTAATATTTTCTGGGGTCCTACAATATTAACCTAAACGTAAAAATATTAAAGTTTGTAGAGAGGACTTGGCTTTAAGCTTTAGCCCTGACAATGTTGACATCCCTAGCGATTCTCATTTTACGTTACTTTTGTCAATTATTACATTTTAGAATGTTCACTTTCAGAATTATGATTTTATATAACTCTTCTATAAGACTTATATTTCTGTTTTGTATTAAATCTTAAAATAATTATCAAATTAATCTAAGTGCAGTTGTGTCCTCCATTTACCGAAATAATTAGGTTTTAGCCCAGACTTGATATTTAAGAAAAGAAAAAGTCACAAAGGACCAGGTAAGCTGAATACTGTTAATATTCCAATACAGGAATCTTTCGCAAGAACTGCAACAACTTGATAAGTGCTTTTATAGATGATCATATTGAAAAAAAAGATTATTCACAAGCGATTACTTTTTCTAAAACCATTGGATCATTTTTATATTTTACAGGATAAAAACACAAATGTTCAATCGAGTCTCCTATTGCTTAGTCTATTAGGTATTATTTAAGAATAGTTAATTTATTACATGTGTTATTTTTTCTTATCTCCGTAAAAGGAAGATCAGAACTTTTTTTGTAATCATTTATTTCAGCGTGGTGCTTTATATTCTCTTAAATTTGTATTGAGTTCCTTTTTTATCCACTTATTTGGCCATAGAAAATGTATTACGAAACCACTTTGTGAAGAACACTTCCAGTCTTTTGTATTGACCGCATTGATGAGCCTGGGAACGTCTATTATTCTTTTACTCCAGATATTTATTATTTTATCGGAGGGCTAATTACAAAATCAGCGACATCAGCGAGAAATTTGCGCCTGTGTACATATATATTTTTAACAGGATTCTCGTATTTATCTGTTACTATATCTGGGAGAAGATTTGTCGTTCAATCAATAAAATTTAATTGATTGCATAATAAACTTTAAATTATCGTATAATGTATGACGCATGCTTTCTCTGTTCTTTTATTATGAATCCAATCAAGTATTACCAGCATAGCTTTTTTAAATTCAATGAGGATTTGGAATCCCAAATAAATTAAAATAGAAATGTCCATTTGTGCCAAAAGGGTGTACCTCAATACTAATTAAATTTCTTTTCAAATTTACAGTAGAGAATCGTGTGAAAAGGATTCTCATTATTATCAAAACAAATATTTTTTTGACAAAAATGATCCTTATTTCATAAACTTTACCCAAACTTCCACGAAAACAATTCTGTTTGCTTCTGATAAAAATGAAAAACTATTCTCAATTTGGGATTTTGATATAGTCGCATTCAATCGATGAAATAACTTTAATATAATGTTACAATTGTTAGCACAAAGCTCTTCATAGATGTTTAAAGAACTAACCAGAAAATTTTCAACTTTAACGGTATTAATACGTTAATAGGTGTTGTGCTGTCGACGGGGTAATAATAAGGGACAATGATGTTTAAATTTGCATTTTGCTCAATTTTATTATCCAATATAATTGAGAGATCCCACAATTCATATGTCATTTTTAATTTTACAGCTAATAAGTGATATAACTAGTCTTTAAATTTGTTTAAACTTACAGATTTATCCTTTGAGGGATATATAATAAAATATAGTAATTACATGAAAAATAGAATTAAAATAACCTAATTAAATGAATTACAATTATATATGTAGACATATATGTGTATTATGCTAAATAACTTTTAAATAATATTATTATTTTTAACGATGTTACATGTTTCTATACATGGTCTTCTATAATAAGAGGATTGTTTAGATAGTATAGTAAAGTTTTAAAAATCAACTTGTAGTTTAAATTGATTGTGTTGTTCAATATAGCCGTATACCATATTTCTCTTGTTAACGATTCTAGTCAGTAATTTCTTATATCAACCTTTTCTGACGTTGCGACAAATTGTTATGTGACAAGTTTCAATCTTAAGAGCATCTTTAGTAATGTGGATCACCTAGCCACTAGTATTTTTTTTCAATTGCCTATTTTCAGATGCAAAGGCATAATATTTTCTCCATTTTCAGACCTAAATGATTATTTATGATAATTGTGGAATCGTCCGTAAAATGTTCCATTTTTGAAAATCGCTTAAATACCAATTTGACCGGCAGCTATGTTGCCAACCGCACTTCTTTGCGCAGCCCCTATAAGTTGGTAACGTAGTTTACGAACGATTACGGTCGTAGTTTCTTATACTTTTTCCCAGAAAATAATGGTGGAATACATCTATATATACATGAATGTATTCTTCCTTGATTACTTTGATGCTCCGTTCAATCGTCGTGGTACCACTGTATAATTTTTCTACTTCCTCTCGTTCCACACGGTCTGTTTCATAGTTTGCCTGTTCACATGCTGCATCGTGCGCTAGCTTCTCTTTTGGGTGGTCCGATCTTAGCTGATATCCACCAGCAACTTCATTACGCGCTTCAATAAGTGGATAAAGACGGTTTGGTCCCAACTTCCGATACTCATCTGGATGTAGAGTAACCCATCGGAGATTGTTTGTGTCATATAGGATACATGTATCGCGCTCCAGAAATATATTGCGTAGATCGTGAACTTGAATTCCATACTTCAGTCCAACTATGACATGACCCCTTGCTACGAATCTAAGGTGAAGATAATTCCAAGGAGGAGCCCTACCGTCATCAACATGTTCATGTTGCGGATTCCCGAGCTCGAGCTGTAGTAGGCTTCGCCTTGCATGCTCTGACCGTAAATCTAGAAGACGCTGCTTTAGCAATATCGGATTGGAGGTAAGACACAGTTGTATCCAGGAAATAATTCCTCTAAAGTCGTCGTTATTGAAGTTATTAGTTCTACAAGGAAAAGCAAAAGTATGCAAATATTAATACTTACAATAGATAGAATATTCATTAGAAAAATTAAATGAAGAAAAAATATGGAAAAGAAGGAAATTTTTACATTCTGATCCTGATAAAAAGTTATTAGTTTAATGTCAAATTTGAATTCAAAGCTTGACTGCCTGTTTATATTTCCGATTTTCTGTATGTCAGTCTGTCGACATGTTCGTATCTTGGATGCATGCAAATTTTCGAAGGGCTGATGAGGTACAAATTGTGAAAAAAATGTAACAACAAAAATTGTTAACCTCGAAAAGAAAATGGCACATTTAGAAGTAAACTCAATCGAAAGCCAAGTAAAAGATACTTCATGAGAATTGTTTCATCATAATCGAAAGATCTTTGTAGTAGAGAATCCACAATCATCAAATAACAGTTTTCACATCCAGTATTTCAATAAAAATATAAAATAATTCTGGAATAATATATAATGAATATGCAAAAATTATTACAAAAATTATTATAAATTGTTATTATATAATAATAAAATAGATATTATATATGATTCATAACCATCATTCACGCTTTTAAATAAAAATGGTAAAACTTCTGGAAATTGCCTTATTCCCGATATAAATGATAATTTTCTTCAGCAAAAAAGACAATTTTTTCGGTAATTTACCGTTCTATGCCAGAATTATCATTATTCTGGAAAATTTGCTCTTTAAATTCAGCATTATATTCAATCTTTACGAAAACTCGTTTTTCATGTAAGCATTGTTGAATGCCTCGCGAATTACGGATATTTGCGCGCTTTTCACATAGGTGCAGAAAGAATAATGATTCTCGAAAAATTCCACATTTTGTCATTATCGTGAGGGTTATTAATTACATTATTCACATAAATTTTGTACCTCTACTCGCTGTCAAATACGGGAATGGACCTTGGGAAATTAACTGTTGGCTAATTAGAAATCTTATTCGAGAGAAGAAATAAAGTCTACGAAATATTTTATCATTACCATCTCTGATGTAAACCTTAAATACACTTTAATAACAACCGTTTCAAACTCAATCTCCATTTATTAGCCTTGGCACGTGTTGAATGTGAAAGAAAACAATCCGTTGGATATAATACTCACAATATATTTTTTCTTTAAAGAAAGTTAAAAATTTCTGATATCATGTCTCCTAAATCCCAAATGATAAGTCTTATTATGTTTTTCAATTATATTTAATAACTAAATTCCTCGATTATTTATACATATTTATCGATTGTTTGGTTGGCGATTTGACCATTGAGTTGAAAATTTGAATAAAACTATTTTTGCTTTTAAATCAAAATCACTTTTCCAGTTTGCTTTAAATTATAAATATGATATTACACTCTTAAAAGCTTACCAATGGAATGAAGGAACACGGCACAAGTGAGGAATAGAGTACCGGCTTTGACCTGCACTTTTTATTATATTAGGTTACAGAAGGCGATGTACCCTAAGACATCCACGATATTGACTTTGGAGGAAAAGAAATTTTTTATAACATGTTTCGATTCATATACTAAGGCTCTCAGTTGCTTACTTTTTCCTTTGTGCTCTTGTTACCTCCGAAAAATCTCCACTTCGTATATATATGGCCCCTAGAGACTCTCTGACTCAACCTTTTTTACAGTTTAAATAAAGATCCTAGGAAAGGAGATCATTATTGGTCCAACTTTATCTCTTCCACGGTTCTAAAAATAGCGTATATTTTTATGATGTTTTCACATTATAACACATTTGAACAAATGCTTATGACGTCTTTCTAAGTAATTAATAAATCTAAATAATGAGAGGAGTGTGATACAGTTGATAGTTGATAGGCTTGAATTTTGGTTCCTAGTATTCAAAAGTCAAAATTTAGAACCAGCTTTTACGCCGTTTGAGATTGTTAGAAGCCTACATGCGGCAAGCCGTGCCCCATGTATTTTTGCAACACGATTTCTTGCCTCGACAATGTTTTCCACCACATCCTATGACCAAAATAATCGTCATCAGCTTTCTTGTATACAGAGCTGTCCCCATAAGACGTAAGAAGAACTTAAAAAAGGAATTAGAAAACGTTAAACAAATCATGGTACAGTAGAAGGCCGATAGCTTGCCGTCCGATAAGTGTACACTCCCCTTAAAACGTCACCAGACGTACGGCACGCACACTAATATCGTGTTACTAGAGGGGGCATCCGATAAGTCCTCAATTCCTTACACAAAAAACAAATTGACAAAGGAATAAGAAAATACGAACACCAACCGACCCTGCATCCAAGGCCGTTTATCAGATCGAAACAGGAATTAATATTTTTATTTGACAAAACAACCGTCATCGGAAAAAAATACAATACGTACGTTACGTATGTAACATGCATTAAGTATGCCGCTTCTGCGACTAAATTACTTAATTTGTAAGAGATCAAGTGACCCACCACATATACTACAACAATTTAAGTGGCGAATTTCACTGTGTTTTTAATGATTACACTAAATATTTTCATACTTTCGTATCTCTACGGATACATCTCATTAAAATACATAATGTATTGGTTCAGCAAACACAAGTAAAATCTCAGTCTTATAATATTGAGAATTAGTTTTTTGAGTTGTTTTATAACTTTGACACTTGTAAAAAAGAACATGTTGACTAACAGCTTTTGCTAAAACACCTCAAGGTTCACATTTATGAGGGCACATCATAAAATGTCTTTTTCCCACTTGTAGTTCTAGAGAAAAATACAGCACGAGTCATTTTTTTACCGTTCATCTGTATGTCTACTTGAATAATGTAGCTCAGTAATATCTGAAGTTGGAGGCTAAGTAAATGATTCGTGCCAGTACAATTTAGTATCCTATCCATAAACTTGGAAAGAGAAAGATTTAGCATGAATGTGTAATAAAATAAATTAGAGCGGATGTTGAGGGAGGAACAAATTTTATCGATTAAAATTACCAAAATTAATCACAATAATGTTCAAAATAGTCCTTTTTTACAGAGTTATGATACTTTCAACACTGGTTAAACGCAAAAAGTTTTTCCGGGACCGGTTTGCATATATTTTAAGCCAAAACAAAGGTTTTTATGCAAAATGAAGTGTAAAAAAATATATTTTCACTACGCTTCTCTCATTGAAAAGTTCTAGGCCGTGTTCCCATATAAGTCTTTGCAAACTCTATCTCTAGTTAATCACTGTTCAAGTGATTGCGCTTTTAGAGATTTTAAAGACTGTACTGTATTCTAATCAAATTGTTTATTCAGAATCAATTCAGAGGTACTCAAAATAATTGTATCACAAGAGAGCTTGGTAATTATTAACCCTGTGGGTCCAGCAAGGGCTAAATATAAAATGTTTACAATATACCTTAGACTTTGTAATCTTTCATCTTATCGTCGCTATCACATTAACTTCATTCACCTTGCTGCTTTATGTCGCTCCCAGGTTTTTTACAGGTATTAAGATTTAATAAAGAAATAATAGCCCAAAATGTCCTTATAATGAACTTGATGGACTTCACGCGGATCCTAGAAATAATAACGAGGAAGAAGTACAGTTTCAGTTCAGCGCCGGCGAGGAAGAACTTGGCAACATAGAAAATTATATTATGCGATTGTTGTGCGATAGTCTCCAACTTGAGCGAATCGTCTCATAATGAGTAAAGCATAGACAATTCAAATGTCGAAATAGCAGAAAATGCGTATTTCGCTAGAGTAATCCAAAAAAGGACTGTTGAATCATATAAGACGACTGTGAAGAATATGTCTCGTTCAAGGGAAAAATAACGCGGGTATACAACTTTTTATTCCGTATTCAATTTAAAACTGCAAAGATTTTTCCGCATGCTGTAAGGTTTCACAAAAATGATAAGAATTTGTCGAGGTTCCTAGAAAAAATTTAAATCATTTTTATTTTAAAAAAGTAATTTCAAGAGATTATTCAAAAAGATTTCTAAACATTTAGAAATATTTATAAAATCGTCAGAGAATTATCTGAAAAAATTTATGCAGTTTGAAAAAAATTTTAATCAGAAAATAAATTACCATTAGTATTTACATTATGTAAGTAAAATATGTGTACGAAAAGAAAAAACACTGAAAATCCCATTCAGTATGACATTAAAATATTCTTTATTCCATTTATCGAATGAAAATAATTTATTTTGAATAATTCCAAAAGATAGCAAAGTCTTAAAGTTAAAGTTTGTGGTTTTAAAATTATCCCGAAAAACGAACAAATTAATGGGGCGGGGATCATCGCCAAGAATGAAAAGTTAAATTTTAACATCTGTAAATTTGGACCACCCTAATGCGAAAAATACAATTTTTATTTTTTCATACTGAGATCATCCAAATCAAAAAATTTGAAAAAATTCACAATAATAGTCCCTTGAATGACAATTCGGTGGTAGAAAAACGGAGCTTGGGTTTGATTTTTATCACAGCAAAAAAATAAAAATTAATATGTGAAAATGTTTTGAGTTTTAATCCCCCAACAAATCTTTTTGAAAAGCATTATGCTCGCTGATCAGACAGTTGTTCTTGATAGCTTTCTAGTCTTTTTAAATTCGGTTTAATAAGTCAAAATAGAACATAGTTGCTCAAAATTTATCTTTTATAGTCAACGAAATTCTTTTTATTCGATGAGCGTTATATTATTTTGTAGAAAATGTAACAATTTTTATGAAAAGCTATTATTTTTGGTTCGAAATTCATATCTTTTGTTGAGAATTTTTAATTATAGATGTAAAATTTATCTATTTTAGGATTTAAAATAATTGTTCCATTTTCAGTCAGATTCTCTGCGAAAAATTAACATTTTCTAGTTGAAAATTGTGCTTCTTCATAGAAAATTGTTCTTTGTGGCTTAAGAATTTAAAATTTGTTTTCTTTTTTATTAGAAAATATGTTTAAATTACACATTTAAGAAGTTCTTTCAAAATTGATGTGTTTTATTAAATATTCGTCTTTTTTTTACAGAAAATTGTTCTTCTTTACTGAAAGTTCTGTTTAGCCAAGAATGTAACTACTTACACAAAACTTAAAATGATTTGTTAAATTATTTTTCCTTTTTTTATTTCCTTAAATGACTTTTCAACAAAATAGTCGGGAAAGGGAAAATTATTGTCTAACAAAAGATATTAATTTTCATAATCTTTGAAGCTGCTTTGAATTATTCTTGAAATTTTAAAGGATCTATCATACTGAAGAAATCATTGGAAAATCGTTCACCATTTCTTGACAACTTTCAAAAACATGTAAACCTGTTGGAAACATTGTTCAATATTCTGTTGAAATTACTTGAACCACGGAATCTTAAATTATAAACCCTTAAACATGTCAAAAAAAATAAGAAAATTCTTTTTCCTTTTTTTTTGTTTCTACGCGAGAAGTATGGGAAAGCAAAGACACTTCAATGTAGACAACCTACTTAGTTTTTACTATAGATATTTGATATCTTACCTAAACATTCACCTATTGTTATTTTTGCACAGTTTATTAGTTCAGAACAAAGGGCTTTTGAGGATCTATTTCCCGGATAGAACGGTGTCATGCCTCCGGTCAAGAAAATGAGTTTTAAATATCAGCTTCATAACTTTGAAATACGAGGGTGAATCAAATATTAACCGGAATTCTTTTTTAATATTTATTTATTTATAAAACAACACAAAAATACTATTGATTATTTTTCTACATAGTCTCCTTCACGCTCTACACATTTTTTCAGCGGTTTGGAAGCTTGTTGATTCCTTACTCGTAGAAATTTTGAGGTCGAGTCATCAACCAATTGCGCACGAATTCCTCAACATCCTGATCGTTGTCAAATCGCAATCCTCCAAGTGCATCTTTCATGGACGCAAACAAATTATAGTCACAGGGTGACAAATCTGGGCTGTATGGAGGATGCTCAAGGGTTTCCCAATGCATATCGTCCAGTTTTTTTTTCGTTTCACCCGCCGCATGTGGCCTGGCATTGTCATGAAGAAGGATGACGTTTCTGATGGGGTTACCGCGTCTTTTGCTTCTGTAAGCGGCTTTTGCTGC
>NC_046658.1:170767281-170846279 GCF_010883055.1 Belonocnema kinseyi | reverse complement strand
CTAATACACTACATTACAAGAACCTACACTGTGAGAGTGCTTGCGATTTGCTAAGAAAAGTATTTGTAAAATTCCGGTTTATATTTGATCCACCCTCGTATTTGATAAATTTCCTATGGTCTTTCATCCGTTAAATCTCGTCATGAGAAATAATATCATATATGGATACACGCCGTCTTTTTAAACTTGTTGTGGCGCGTGTAAAAGTTTCTGCTACACACGTATCAACATCAAACAATCCAGTATACAAAGTAGCTCAGATTAGAATATTAGCACAGGAAAACGAGCAAACAGACATTGTAGAACAAGAGCAATCACTAATCAATCGCTAAATTCATGCTGCAGTAGTATCAGCGATTTTCTCTATCTATCAAAATCGTCTTTTTTACTTCATTTGGTTGATTTGAGAAAAATGTTTGGGTTGAGAAACATAATTTTTGTTTAGTTGATCATATTTTAGATCTATATTTTTTCATAGTCATATTTCAGTAATAATTTTGTACGGAATTTTCACAAGTAGGAAAAGATTTGTTTTTTGTAACACATCATACCACGTTTCTCAGTTAAAGCTTTTGGTTTCAAAACTTAATTTTAAAATCTTTTAAGGTTTTGAATTCTTTAGTTACTTCGAACTCTTAACCTTTATGCACCCTTTATACAAATTTTATCTCAGATTTAAATAATTTCTTCAAAACAGAATTGTAAAATTCAATTTTTTCAAGTTTTCAACCGCTCAATTGTTCCGCAGGTTTTATTCTAATCTGTAGATTGAGGTTATTTTATGAAATTTTCAAGGGTTCAACTTTTGAACCCGCCCGACAAATTTATGGTTATATCTATTATGTGCGATCTTGTCAGGAACGACTTTTGCGTTCATCTATTTCAGAACCCGTCGTCTGATTCGGTATTTCAATAACACTTTTATCCACATTTTATTTATTCGCAAAAACATTCTACTAACACAAACAGTATTATTTTTTTGTAATACTCCACATTTTCATGTATTAAAAAGAAATGTTTGTTGGATCTGTGAATTAATTTAAGAGAGTTTCTACCAGATTTAAGATTCAAACAAAAGTTTTCTTTGATTCAAGAAATTTTTTTTTCAAGCATCTTAAAAGAAACGGACGCATACGCACTTGTTACAATTGTTTAATCCAATTTAATTTGGCAGTGCACGAGCAAGAGTTTGAAGCGTTAAAAGTAAAACATAAAAATGTAAATGCAAATTTAATTGTAAATGTACCTGTAGTGTTCAGCGTTCGCAAAACGATAGGCTTGGTGGATCATTATATTCGAGTAGGCTTAAGTTCTCTGATGTGTAAAATCAGTAGATTCTTTTTTATACAATACTTAAATTGCTATTTGCCTTTTTGAGGGAAGAGTGGAGCGCGAATATATTTATTCACAGCAAGGAAAAGAAACTATAGATACGGCTATGATGTGACTTTGTTGTTTAATAACAATGGTTTTGTTTTCGAGTCTTTAATTTAGAATGTCGCGTAAGATAGTCTCTAAGGGTGATTCATATACACAGTTGGCAGGTTTTTGTGACATAGGGGACATTAATTTAAAAAAAGGGTATCAACAACTTTAAATTAGATATGTGAAATATTAAGAGCCTATTAGTATACATATGAAAACATCTTCTTAAGGTAGTGTCGTACCAAACACAAACACCTACTTCTAAATTCGGTTGTTTTACATGGAGACATTTTCGAATTATTTCATTAAGCATGTACTCTACGAAGAATCAATCTCGTCCGTTGTCATTATTTTAAATGTCTTATAGAATTTGCAACAATAGATCTATTATTAATTTATGAAAATATTGAGAAAAGCTACTAAGCTTGTTTCAGAAAAAAAATAATTTAGGTTAGAGACGCTTCTTTTTAGAGGTTACGCTTTTTAGATATAAAAATGAGGCTTGCATCATTACCATTAAATAATAATTGTAACTTTCCCCTAAGGTGCAAGCAGAAACAGGAATTCTAAAGAACATCTTTCAAATGAACAATGTGAACCTCTTATTGGTTTTTTCTAAAATACGTTTAGAAGCCTCCTTAAGGATTTGTATAAGTTATTAATAGATCTATTATTATTGATAAAAAGAGATATTTCAGGTTTCAATCCTTAATTCTCCTACAGGTGAACATATAAAAATGTGTAAAACTTGTTTCTTTTACGTCGAAAACTAGTTACTTGTTTTGCACCCACATTTAATATTTTGATAATTACAGTTTGTTTAAACACTTCCAAATAAACCCTGGTACAAGTCAAAATCACAATCCTTATTAAATAGCCCTTGTTACCTTTCAAAATTGTAACTTCAAATTATTATCGTTTTAGAAACGTCTCTAAAAGAACTTCAAATTGTTTTTCTTTTTTAACTGTTTGAGTGAAATTACTCAAAAAAGTGAAAATATTTTTATTTAAAAATGGTGTATCAAGGCCATATACTGTTTTAAATTTAGTTGGTCTTCACGGGTTTACCATTATTAGTACAGTTTGACGTGGGTGAGGAAATAATAGTTAATCTTCAAAAATCGGGCACATTAAAATGTTTAATTATATAATTTATTACATTTTGTTCTAAAGCAGAAAAAAAATGTTGTATCCCATATCCTAAGGATTAAATTCACAAGTGTTTCTTAGAGTATCTAAAACTCAGCTGAACAAGTATCTTATTCGAGAGAAGAAATAATTTTGATAAAATACACTATTTATACAAACTATTATTTGAACCCAAATACAGATCGTAAGACTCTTTATAAATTCAGTCTTTATTTTGCGCTCGATAAAATACATTTATCTCGCGCTCCGCGCTCGGTCTTTGCATTACCCTCCACATTTGTGCACTGACCACAATGCGAAATTTTCTACATTGTATGTTAAAAACTATTATACCGAATGTCTATTACAATTTTGTGTGTGTGTACCTTTGTCTGGTACTGCTTATTCAGATATTGCAAAATAAGGTTCATATTTTACTTTTCCTGATCCTAAAAGGACCCTACTGTGGTTGTTTAATTCTTTTCCCTTTTTTTAAGTTTATATATATAATGTTTACATATTATAATTAATATTATTATCTTAATATGTATACTAGGGTGGGGTGAAAAGTTTCCAGTTTGATAAGGAAAAGCAGCTTTTGTTTTTCCTTTATTTTTTAACATGATCTGCCTCAAGACTAATACATGTGTCATGACGGTGCTCTAATCCAGTGATGCCATTTTTATAGACCGATTCGTCAATAACCTGAAAATACTCATTTACAGAATCGATTCTTTCATCGTTGCTCTGAAGTTTTTCATCTGGGATCTATTTTTTAAGGTTAGGGTACAGATAATAATCGCTGGGGACCGAATCTGATGATTATGGTCGCAAACGACCTATTGGGAGGTGCGTTGTCGTGGTGAAAACGCGGCACCCATCTAGCACAGCGCTTCTCCATGCCCAAATTTTCAGCTAAAATATTGCCTACACGCGCAGTTGACATCACAGTAGCTTTAGCTATCTTACTCACCTTTAATCTGCGGTCCTTTATCACAATTTTATTAATTTTTTCTATCATTTCGGGAGTTGCGACCTCAACGGGTCGTCCTGAACATGGTTCGTCAGAAGTGCTCGTGCGACCCGGTAATAAGCGCGGAATAGAGAACAATTAATATTTTCAGATTTCAACGCAAAATTGAAGATTATTTTATTATTTTGAATGCGCGATTTTTCCATCTGTCAAAAATGACACAATAAGAATAAGACACCTCCTAAACTTATTCACTTTTATTTCCAGAGTGAACGCCACACAGTTTTCTAAACTCCCAGAGAGAACGTTTTTTCGATATATTTAATTCCTTCTAATTGTACCGATAACACACCTCACAGAGATATTTTTTATTCCTAAGAAAGTTAAAGAGAGCAACTCGATATGCAGGCATTATTCCTGCACTGCCCCAACTTTGAAGGTCATGTCTTCCGATTGCCTTTAAATTTTCGGAGTTTGTATGCCTATATGATAGCAGTATACTTACCAATTCATAGACTTTTACTACCATCTCTCCTCGAACTACAGGGAGTGAAATTTTCATCTCCCGGGTAAAGCGGGTATTTTCAAATGGTCATAACTTCCTTTCTACAAATGAGAATTGAATTTGCTTTGGGTGATTTCTGAAGGGCTTTTCATGCTCTTTCATTCTGTGTAATCCATTGTTTAACATTTTTTATAAACAAATTGCCATTCAAAATGTCTATCTAACATTTTCTGCTCTTCGGGCAGTTTTTATTTATTTTAAAAGTTTTTTTGAACGAAAGCTAGACTTTTTCCGATAAAAATGAAATTGGGCCTCATGGGACTGAAAATAGTTACGTAGTTATGTGAATATATCTGAGTGAAACCCTTTTTCGTGCTCCCGGACAGGACGAACAGTCCAGCCTATGCACCGACCGACGTTGTTTCGTTTGAATTCGATTTATTCGTACATACTCTTCATTGGTACAGAAACTTTCCAAAAATCAATTGAAGCGGTTCTTAATGCATCGAAAATTTTCGCACATGCTATATATTTTCATCATTGCCTTCACATAAAACAGACTTGTGAAAGGCTTAAATTAATTAACAATAGTTTAAGCCATTCATATAAACAAATTGAACAGGATTCGTCCTTTCTTTGGCTCGATTAAACTTGGTCTCATGTATGGCCGAAAAACAAAAGACATCCACGAACATAGATTTTCATTTGTTTCTCGTATTGTACCAAGAAACAAAAGGCAATCACATAGACTCTCATTTGTTTCTTGGCCTAAAGCAAAATGTTGCACTGCGTAACTCTATTCTGACTTTCTCAGGGTGACCAGATGACTGGGTAGAAAAAGCAGGACACCCCACTCCTTACCACCTCCCACCATTAATTCTTTTCCGCCCCTGGCCCAATTTGGTGCGTTATTTGAAAATTAAAAGTGATTATCCTGTGATTTTAACTTGTGAATAATAAATATAGAAAATGAAACTCACAGTGACAGATTATTATTTACGAGACTAAGAAACTCAAAATAAAACTTAACAAATTTAATTGAACATAACCTTGCAATGGTACTTACGTTAGATTTGTACAGTGACAGAGACATAGGAACACTTTCCCCTTCGCAGTCATTGGAATAGTAAAGTGAAGAACGGGAACGGGAAACACAAACCGAATATATACCAGGTTATGGCTTTTTATACGATGACTCCGGGCCGTTTTGCAGTGGACAATCTAACGGACTTCTTTTTCCATCGACAAATATTAAAAAAAGAGTTCTATTCGTTTTTCAGCTTTCGACACGGTCTCGGACTCCCATTGACGTTTCAACAAGCACAATTCCTAGAGAGAAGTGCTGCGCGAACACAAACGTAGGGAACAATAAAGTTCATTCAAGTAAATTTGTCATCGGTCAAGCGACGAATTTTATTCCTCTAGAGCTTAGGGCTTCGCTGGTAGAAGTTGTGAAGGAAATTTAGGTCCGCGCAATAAAAAATGCAAATATCGCGAATATCTTGAAAAAAAGGACATCAGAAAAAAAAGAAGGACAGAAGGACAAATATCGAAAAAGAAGGACGTCTGGTCACCCTGGACTTTCTTGCGTTTCGTTTCTTAGTTTTATACATTTATAAACTGTTTATCCTTCTTTTCTGTGGTTTTTGTTCATTAAGTTCAGTTTTTGAGTTCGTTTTCAAGTCTCTTTGCCAATCGCTGCTTTCGTAGCAAAGTGAGATCTCTAAAGACCTTTCATGGTCATCTAGCGCTGACCATATCTTCGAAGCAAAGTTTTCGCAGCAGATAGGAAAATCCTTTCTGTAAGGATAAACATGTAAGGGGAATTTATCTGAAGCTTTTATTGAAAAATCAGCAAATAGAGTTTCCTGATTTGCCGCAAAGCAGTAAAATATGGCGTGATTGTAGTAAAGAAAGTATAACTCTTAATTTACAGTCATCCAGAGTTCTAGAATTGCCTGGTATTAATGTCAAGGAAGAGATAAACGAGGACACAGGTTTTTGCTTGTTAATGAGAAATGAAAAAAAGGTGCAATGATGAAAATCACTTAGCGGTTCTCAAAGTTCCTATGAAAACAGTTCAGTGTTGAAATGTTGTCACAGGCTTATACTGCCCGACATGTCGAAGGCATTTTTTGTTAGAGATGGATTTTTATTTGATCATTTTTGCACGGGGCTGTCCCGGTATACATCATCAGTCACGGACGCATTTTTATAATGCAATCAAGTGATCTGATGAAAGCAGTCTGCCCAGACATATTGGACAAAGCCTGGTTTTACCCCATCATTGACGGACTGGGTTGCAGTCAAGTACACGATGGGGGGACCTACAGCTTAAAGTGGGTTCCAAACCACCAGAATCTGGGTAAAGGTACATTGAAAAATTTCCAGAGGTACCGGCTCAGGGATCGAACCCCGGACCTCTGAGGTGAAGTCCGAGGGTCTCATTAACTGAGCCACCGAGGCTCTTAATATTATTATTATATTATTATTATACTATTATTATGCAGGATGAATTTTTAGCCAAAAATGTAAGAGTGCAATTTTCAGAAGAAAATAAAAATTATTCTATAAAAATAAAATAATAATTGTCAACAAAAAAGTTTAATTTCAAACCAAAAATGTGAATCTACAAAAATAGAATTTTTTAACAAAATATTTCAACTTACAACAAGTATTTGAATGTTCAAATAAAACAAATGAATTTTTAACAAACTGTTTACATTTTTAGCCCAAAATATTTTTCACCCAAAAAGGTTCATTTTCTTCTAGGAAATTAAATTTTCATGAAAATAGTTTTATTTTTAACTGATTAGTTCAATTTTCTATAAATTTGTGAAAGTCTTATCCCAATCTGAATAACTAACCGTGAGGCGCTCTGGCGAATCGCAGGTATCGTAGAGAGTATACAAAAGAACAACATAACCTGATACCTGAGTTTGAGGTCAGCCCTGAAAAAGTGAATCGCAATGTTCACGAAACGTCGGCAAAATTCATAGTTTTTGTACACAATTGGAACCTGTAATATCTCTTTTTACCAAAATCACTCATCGTCAAAGCATTAAGTCTATTTGAGCATTTATTTAAAAATTCAACAACTTTTTTTTTAATTTAATAATTTTTCTTTATTAGGTCAAATTTTATTTGCAGGGCTAAAATTACTTCGTAAGAATATTTTGTTTTGTTTGAACAAATGTTTTTCCCAGAATAAAAATGTTTAATAAGGAATTATATACTTTGATCTCTATAGATGTTCATTCAGATATTTAAAAATTTAAAAGCCGTTTGCGTAGTATGCTCGAAATTGTTCTTTCCATTTCTAATGAAAATTTTAATTTTCATTCATCTGTAATTTACAATTACTTATGTTTTTCGCTATATAATTTCCTACTACTCACGTAGGTTTCATTTAAATTAATATGGTATTTAGAAAATTGTTTAGTTATTTTTAAAAATGATCTTTTCCAATTTAATTTAAATTAAGAAGAAATCATGAGACATTAGACAAATATTTTCGACAAGCCTTAAAACAAATCGTGAAATATATCTTTTCTAATTTAAAATTAGAAATTTTTATTTATTTATGTTTTCCGCTTAATATAAAACTGTTTCTGCACATAATCAATTCTTCCTATTTAGAATTTTATCTTCTTCGTTGAATAATAAATTCATTGGTTAGAAATTCATTTATTTTGCAAAAAATGCTATCCATTCTTTAGCAAAGATCGAATTTCTTCCCCTATCCCCCCCCCCCATTTTTAATTCCATTTGATTAAATAATTATGATTAAAGTTTAGTAACTAAATCCGAAATTAATCTTAGGAAACAGTATTTTTTGCCTTATCATCGAAACAGTTTTTCAGAATTAAAAATTTTTAATATTGATTTGAAGAATTGCAGTAACTGTTTAAAAATATTTTTAAATTGATTTAAAAATATTTTTCCGTGAACTAAAATGTTCTTTATCACAAATTTAAAGAGCTTATAAAGAAGTGTGAACTTGGATTTCAAAAGATGTTCCTGAAAACGTTTGTTAATTTGAAAGCCTTTAAGAATATTCAAACTTTCTATGTTAAAAATTCAACTATTTGGTTAAAAATTCATACTTTCTGGTTGTTAATTAAACTTTTTTGTAGCAATTCGCATTCTTGTATTTGATATTCAGAAATATATTGAAAATTTCTTTCTTTCTTTCTTGAAAACTCCTTTCTGGTTTAAAAATAGATGTCTTTTGGTAGAATAGATGTCTAATAAATAAAATAAAATAGATGTCTTCTTGGCTTTAAGATGAAACTGTTTGGTTGAACATTAATCCGATTCGGTTGAAGGTATAACTATTTTGTTAAAAATTCTTTTTCTTCTAATTAAAAACTTACCTATTTTTATGAAAATTCTTTTTTTTGTTTAAAATTAATTATTTAACCTAAGATTCAATCGTTTAATTTTTCGTAAAAATTTAGTTCGTTTATTAAAAAATGCAATCGTTAGATTGAGAAATTATTTTATAGACGAAACTTCAACTATACTGTTGAAAATTCTTTTTTTCTGGTAGAAAATCAATCTTTTTGGTTAGAAATAATTCTTATTCTTAAATTTCTTATTTTAGTTGGGAATTTTCTGTTTCTGGTTGAAAAGATTAAACCATTTGTTTCAATAAATGATAGATATTCCACAAAAATAAAACTTTTTCTGTTCGTGTTAGGCTTTTGGAAATGAAAATCTGAACCGTTAATCCAAGAAGTCACTTTGAGAATGACTAAAATTGATTTCGAGAGCCAGAGAAATTTACAGCCCTATATAGAAAAATTAAAATTTTTCTCTTATCCTAAAATTACTGATATCCTAGGATTATCTTCGTAGATATTATTTACTAAAGGTATCTATCAAAAAATTAATACATTTTCCTGGCATTATTTTTTCACATCCATGAATGATTTTTCATCCAGATAGTGAAGAATAGAACTAAGGATCATGTCGAAAAGAAAATGAAACATGGGTGAACAAAATTAAGCTGATTAGCAGGGCAAGAATTAAGAGAATCAATTAGCTAATATCAAAGATGATATTACAAACATAATAAAATTAATAAATTTGCATCAATTACAGTTTGATATTTTTTTAGAAATTTCGTTTAAATTATTGAATAGATAAAATTCAAACAGAAAACGGTGATATTGAACAGATAAAAGCATTAATCAATCTCTGTAATTGCTGCGCACACATTGTGTTGATCCAACGTTATATCAGGCTTTACATAAAATTGTTTGTCATGCTTTCGTAACTACGAATAGATAAATTTTTATTAAAGGTCATTAAAAATGATTAATTTATCGAATTTAAAAAAACTTTATTGGCCGATAAATAATCGATTTTTTAGTTTTGCAGGACATTTTATGTACCTTTAATATTATAAGAACAATGTTTGACAAGGAATGCAGCCAAAACAAAATGACTGGCTGATTTCAAACTCGTATTCGCGCGCAAAATATCCTCGACTGCTCACGAACGACGAGCGGCGACGTGTTTTTTTGTATACAAATCGTTTCCAAATAAATGGATAAGAATTTGTTATCGATTGAAATTGAATATAAGTTGTGCGAGTACAAGATATCGTGACAAATTCGATCATTATTTCACAGTACACTTGAACTTCAACTGTTGGCTCCCGTTAATCGCTGATTAACTCTCTAACCAGAAAAAAGGACCGGTTAAGTTAATCGGTGATTAGACTTTAATCATGTATTAAAAGTTGGTGAAACGCAATCTACTGATTAAACTAAGTTGATCAATGATTATAATTTAATCACAGTTGGTGGAATGGGTATTTTTAGTATATATCATCTTTGGATCTATACTAGACAAAATAGTCGGTGGAATATTATATACCTTAGAGAAACTTCTTAAAGATAGGAAAGCCTTTCCGGAATTTCCCATTTATATTCCTAAGCCAATACTAAATATTAAAACTACATATTTTTATATAAATTTACATCTACACTTATATTTTTTTTCGTAATTCGGCTATAATTAATCAATCTTAATCATTAGCTTTTGTTAGCAGTCGTTAGGTTTTTGGAAAGAATAACTCTTTCTCCTCTTTTAATGAGAATATTTTTTGTTACTTGATAAATCTAAAAAGGTTAACCAATTGTTTATGTCATATCATTCACTTTGGCTTAAATTTTTATATCAATAATTCCCAATGCGTATTTTATTTAAATGAATGCTGGTTCATATTTCGTGGATCTTATTTTTGTTGCAAATTATCTCAAGGTTGCGCAGCTTAAGTCTAATATTGTAATAATGATAAGATTCTGATAAAGTTATAGTAACATGTGATTCTTGAGAGCTTTTCAGCTTAATAATCTGATTACATAAAATATGGTTTGTACGGGCTAGAAAGAAAAAAAAATGCTTGTATTGAATAAAAATTCTTTTGATTTTTTTGAAATATAAGTTTGATGACAAATTTTGATCCCTAGAAGAACATGATTATTCAGCATGAGAGATATTTTAATCAAATTTTTAAAACGCAAAGAAAATGAGACAGAAAAATTGCCATTTTTGTATATTTTCAGCAAAATATATTTCAGTTCTGACATACGCAAGGGTTGCATTTGTTGTTATTATTAACCTTAGTACTGTTCCAAGTTCATGGTTTAGGTAAATGATTTTATAGAAAACAAAATCCTTATTCGGCCGTTTTTTTCTTTTCAATTTAAAGAGTTTAAATGGGAGGTTTCACCTTTTTAAGGGATAAAAAAATTAAGAAATAAAGTTCGATTTAAGCAGTGGCATGACTAGCCCTGAGGGAGGCCTGTATCCCAATTTTTTTAGGGGGGGGGGGCTTTATTAGGAAAATAAACAAAAACCTAATTCAGTCATTCGTATTTGAGGGCCCGCGGACCGCGTGGGCCCCGCACAATTTATGCGGCTGATACAGCGGTCACTACGCCCCTGGATTTAAATAATATGAGAATAGTTTTTTCTTTCGAAAAAATCTTTTTGTTTAGTTTTGTTGACCAAAAAGTTTCTACAATTTGAATAAAAGTTTAACGAAGTTTTTTAGCACAATGTATCAGTATTTCAGATTTTTAAAACATCTAATCATAGAATTATTATCTGATCATTTAATCATTAATCGTATGATTAGAAATTTGTTGAAATCCGAAATTAATATATATTTGCATAAATAGAGAACTAATACAAATATAAATAGGTGCATAATTTTGTTCCTAAATTTCTGTAGGTATAAAAATATTTGAAATTATAATAATTTCTTTAGTACATCAGCAACCGAGTAGAAGTCCTGCTAGCAAAACTATAAAAAGTCATACAGAATAGAAATTTTTGATTAATAGAAAAAAAGTCATTCTTAATTTCCTATAGAATAAAAAAAAATTTAATTTTTTTCTCACAATTCTAACAGATTTCCTGAATGATAATAATTCCCGTCGTCATTAGAGATCGTATTTCGTAAATGCTTAACAAATAAATGTGAATAACGCATTGTTTTTGTTATATCACCCTTGTCTTTCGCGATTGTTGTACAAAAATTGAATGTTTGCAAAGTCGAACAGTTTTTATAGCTTTCTCGGTATTTAATCATTTATAATTGTTTTGAAAACGTGTTCTAAAATTTCAGACTGTACCGTGCACTATTTCACGAGATATTTAAATAATTGATGACTGTTTTGTTCAAGATTACATTTTTTACCACGGGTTTTCCACTCTGGTATTTCTAATGATTATCGTATCTGGTACCAGGATATTAAGATTTTTAACAACGGAATTAGAAACTCTCCGTGAAACTGCTTGTTTTTCTGTTGGCACATGCGATTTACTAGCAAGCGGGCTAAAACAACAAATTTTGAATTAAACTTATGACATATATGCACGCAACCTTCTCAATGCAATTATAAATAATTCCAGGTGAAAAATAACTACGAGTATAAAAGGCGGCCCGAAATTGACAAAAAATTAATTTATTTACAACAATTTCGAAAAATGGGTGATATAACGAAAACAATGCATTATTTACATTTCTTCATTATAGTGACCTTGGTTAGTTCGAGATACCATTACTGTTTAGTTGCAATATTACTTGGTAAGGGAATTCCTCTTCTGCTGGGGTGCGATGCTAACTCCCACCATACCTTTTGGGACAGCACGAACATCAAATCAAGAGGTAATGATCTACTGGAATCATGATACTGGACTTAATCCGAAATCAATGTAATCTATAATGTCATCAATTAATGACACTGGAAACAATCACCACTGATTTAGATATTCTTAATACGGAGAACACCTCGACGTTTCGTAGCTTAGTCAGGGAGGAACTTAGTGATATCACAATCTCTATACTGCTAACTAGTTTTAGAGATAACATCAACAAGTGGAGAGTCTTAGATGAACCCATTCGCTCAGACCACTCACAAATAGAGTTCAAGTTGGAATTCATTGCACCCGCGGGCCCTAATTGGGCTAGAAATCCAAGAAGAACAGACGGTGATCAGTTTTCCCTGGAACTAAGGAGTGTACTCTTAGAGATACCCATTTCAATCTGAAGCCATCAAATCTACTTATGAAAGTAATTTCGAAGAAGAAGAGTACGAAAGGCTTGAAAGACACACTGGTAGAATGCGATATTCAAAGAGCTTCGCAAAGAAAACAAAGAGAGGTTCAGACATGACAATACTGGCAAAATTGAGGAACTATAGAACTCATTCATGACGATGAAGGATCAATACAGGGATGTAATGCTCACAGCGTAGCAAGAAAGCTTTAAGAACTTTTTGCACAGATACCGAAAAAGGATCAGAGGCGGTTAGACTGGATAAGCTGCTTTTTCGAAATCATGATGCTATTTTTGGCACTTTGGAATTGCCCGGCGGGGTATACTCAGAGTTAGACGAGGATACTTTGGCTCACCTGATCAAGACACATCGTCCGGATTTTACAAGGATCGACAAGAAAATAGGTGGCTATCTCTGAGGCAAGTTAGACCGCCTGTGGCCCAACTGAGTCTAAAACGGCCTCTAGACCACGAGATTGTTACCCTATCAAGGTTTTGTTGCGCTCTGAAGTCCTTTAATCCTTGAAAATCTCCTGTTCTGGATGGCATATATCTAGTCTTCGTATGGCATTAAAGGGTACAAGAGTGTAGAATAGCTAATGCATGAATAGCAGGGTAGCCTCTGTATCCTTCGTCTCATGTGACATTCGGAACGGCACTTGTATCAGAAGACGGGACCTAACGGGAGGAAAAGTAGGAGGCAGGATGGTGGGGTGAAGAAAAGTAGAAGAGTAGTGAAGGTAATGGAACGTAGTAGGAGTAAAGAAAAAGGCTTAGAATTTTTGTAGGTATATCCAGAAACTGAATGTTGTGGGACTGGTAGAGACTTGGGTAGAGAGAAAGGAATGGGATAGAATAGAGTCAAAGCTGCCAGGGAGTTTACATGGACGATCTAGGAGGCGTTCATAGTGAGAAAGAAAGGGCTACTGGAAAAATCATAAAGAGGGCTCGGAACGGATTATAGAAAGAATTTCATGGAGAAGAAGAAGGGAAGAACGTTAAAATAAGGGCAGATAAGATAGGAATGGCAAGGTTTGTAAGTTTGTGACAGTTTAAAATAAGGATGGGTTGCATTGGATTAAAAAAATGCTGGAAGACTTGATAGACGAAAGAGTGGAGGATATTATGGTACTGGTGAAGGACTTTAATGCGAGATCGGGAAGGAAACGGGAGAGGCTTAAGGGAGAGGCCTAAGAGTGTAGAGGAGCTCTATCGACAATATCTATCTTCTGCAGCACGTGGTAGCGAAGAACGTCTCAAGAATGTAGGCGTTTTTTGTGGATCTCAAAGCCGCTTTCCCTTCAGTAAATAGGGAAAGGTTGTGGGATGCAATAAAGTAGGGGGAGTGGAGAGAGGCCTGGTCGAGAGGGCAAATCAGGTATATAAAGAGATGAAAGCTGGGAATTTCGAAGGTTTTCTGGATGAATAGGTGGTCAAGGCAAGGGAACCCGTTTAACCTAACGTTTTTGCGACTTTAATCGCTAAAATTAAAAGTAAGCCAGCGGCTGGAAAGGGAGAAGAGAGGAGAGTGAAAGTGGAAGGAAAAAGCGCTGGAGGAGATGCAAGAACTTGTGTACCTAGGCTTCCTGTTTCGGTAGAATGAAAGAGTGGATGCTCATATAAAAAAGACAGTGATAAGGGGAAATGTAGTGATGAGGCAGGTGTGGGGGCCCGAAAAGAAGTTGTTCGCAGATGATTTTTGTAGCAGAATGAAATTTTTCAAATTGCTAATGATGACAGTATTATTTTGTGGATTCAAGTTGGGGAGATGAAAAGAAGGGAGGTGGTAAACAGGATACCGGAGAGGTATGTAAAATGTAAATTGGTTTTGGCAGTGAATACGCTTGATCATATTTTCATGTGAGAAAGGGTTACAGCGAGCTTAGGGATAATGACGGGAAGTCGAGTTTGTAAATATAGGAAGAAATTTATTGAACAGGTGGACAGAAAGCCCGGATGCTAAGAAAATATACTACTTCATAAACCGACACGGTCGTTGTACGTGGTGCCTTTGGTGACCATTGTCACCAGAGCTGTTCACGATTTTATGATCAACTTTTATAATTTCAATTTCGGCGATCATAATTTTTCTTCAACACAATTCTGAAGAAGGTCAGTTTACTTCAAGTTATAAATTCAATAACTACTTTTCCATAAAAATAGCACACCAATTTTAATTCAGATTAAACTTTATTAGTGGATACAATAATAAGTTTTCCTCTGTAATTCTTTCTTTAATTAAAATGATAAATTGATCATATCGGATTTCAATCGCATTATAGAGTATGTGGTAAATGACATACATGTTGAGGAATAGCTCTTCTGAGTCTGTAGAGTTTGCTTACTTCCGAAGAAGACATTAGTGGATAATTCCTGTTGTCAGAATCATTTAAAATAGGAAGCCCTTTTTCATCAAATATTAGGCAAACCTCTCCGTGGGCATCCACTACTCCAATCGTGATACCACACGCACTAACCCTTTGCATATCAGGGGCCATTGGTGTCTTCTGATTATAAATATTTTTGTAAAAGTAGATAAATTTACTAATAGGTTTCCTCGTTCTGCAAACTTCATGAAGGAAATCAATTAACTCCTGTGCTTCAGGCGATTCTGTAGGTAGAAAGAGAAACAATTAACATTAAAACACTAAAATAAGAGTCGGAAGCACTGAGCAATAGTAAAAAGTTGCTTCTCTAAATATTGATTCAAAGAATTTAATGGTAGAAGCTTCTATTTTCTTGCAATTACATTTTAATTTCTATTAGAATTTTATTTTTATTGAATCCCGTATAAACAAACAATAATTGTTCAACTGGGACGGCAAAGAGTAACTGAATTATCAAGTTATTTATAATAATGTACATTTCAAAATTTTTTAATCGGCAACCATTTTTTCCTGAATAAAACTAATTAGTTTACATTCAAAAACATCTTCAAATAGCAGTATAAATCTCATGATCTTTCAATGCTACTGATCCCTGTGTTTTTTAGGTTTTTTTTGTAACTGCTACCGAAGTTTTTCTACTTATACCTGAACAAATAATACTCAAAATCATGCTTATAAGTTACCTGCTGCATATGATCGTTGCCACTGCTTCAATTCTTCTTCTTCTTCATCTTCATCATACCACGAACCAGATGAACCATGCGGGGAACCATGCGAAGAACCAGGTGGAGGAAAATTGTTAAACATCCCAGTTACCTCTATAAAATATACAAATTATAAAATTAGTTTCCAATTTTATTTTTAATATTTTTGCTTAGACGTTTTTCAGCATTTAGTAAATTATTTCATGAAAGTTATTAGTTTTTTGTTAAAACTAATATTTTTGGAATCGTTTCTTCAACTGTATCCTGCAAAGCCATTCATTAACTAAAACATATACAGCGCAAATCTGCGCAATGTTTATTATTAGAATGAAATAATATAATTTTTTAAATAAAACTCATTGATTTCAGTTTAATAACTATATACGTATGTTACTGTTCTATTTACCATTACGAATAACCAAAATCGTCAAGGTAAACAACAAAGAACTGATAGCAATTCTCATCTTGCACCAACAGTGTAATTAATATGCGAAGAATAACTTGAACACTAAACAGATTGTGACTAAGGAATATTGTACAAGATGATTTCCTTTATAAATCAAATTGAGACGCAGAAATAGGTCAGATAGCAGGTATCCGTGTATAATTCTCAGCAAACTTAAATTGCGACTTTTATTGACCTACTGATAAGCATAAATAAACGAAGTGTCTCGTCGTTCCGAAATTCGGGACGACTAGCCTATTCTCACCATTTGGCTAGTCGTCCTGAAATTCGGGATGACTGGCCTATTTGCACTATTTGTCCAGTCGTCCCGAAAATTATGTATTTTTAAAATTTTACTCCTTTTGAGTTACCTAAAGATTATATAAACTGTTAGTTGACCCTAGAAAAATTCAGAAACGAATAAAACTAAAACTTAGGTTATGTTTTAGAAAATGTAGCCCTTTAAGCTCTAACTCATCCAAATCAATTTATATATTTGGTCTGTGTCACCGTAGTCTCAAGTCCGTTCGAAACCTCCCTATGATTTCCGCGCGCTTGAATTGGATGTTACTTTTATCATTTGAAGCTTGACAAAACTATGAAAATTCCATATTTTCTTTCTTCATTTCAGTTACTAATACAAATATACCAAAAGCCTTAGTTCTTTTTGTGAAAATATGGAATATCTTGGTAAAAAGTTTAGAATTTTTTCAAATAGGCCTTGCTTCTTGAAATAATTTAAGGCACGCCCATAAACCTTTCCAATATCTGATAAGGGGAAAGGCGGCCTTGTGTCTGATCACAGAAATAATTTAAGGTCACTTCCCCTCCCCCCTTTCCAATGCCCCAAGAGTGGCGGCAAGGCACCCCTGTAACTGGTCACAGAAATAATGTAATATCACACCCCCTGTCCCTTTTCCAACGCCCCGTGGGGCGGGAAGGCACCCCTGTGACTGTTCACAGAAATAATGTAAGATCACACCCCTGCCCCTT
The DNA here is from genome assembly GCF_010883055.1 of Belonocnema kinseyi. Taxonomy (NCBI): domain Eukaryota; kingdom Metazoa; phylum Arthropoda; class Insecta; order Hymenoptera; family Cynipidae; genus Belonocnema; species Belonocnema kinseyi. Next base: position 170,829,141 of record NC_046658.1, on the reverse strand, counting down.
TTCCAACGCCCCATGGAGGGCGGAAAGGAACCCCTGTGACTGCTCACAGAAATAATGTAAGATCACACCCCTGCCCCTTTTCCAACGCCCTGTGGAGGGTGGGAGGCACCCCTGTGACTGGTCACAGAAATAATGTATGATCGCGTCCCTGCTCCTTTTCCAACGCCTCGCGGTGGCGGAGATGCACCCCTGCGACTGGTCACAGAAATAATGTCAGATCACACCCCTTACCCTCTTGGAACGCCCCGTGGTAAGCGGGAAGGCAACAGAAATAATGTAAAGTCACACCCTGTCCATTTTTACAACACTTCATGAAGCAAGGACTAGTCCCTTGTGACTAATCAAAGTATTTACATAAGTTACAGCATCGGAGATTATTTCATGATAATACTGTATAAATTGATTAACAGGAATGTTTGTTTTCTACCATGTTGAAATAAAAGTTTAATGATGATAAGGCTGAAAAATAGTGCGAGGCTCGAGGACTGAAAATCACTATATTTTATCAACTATAATTGCACTATTAGCATTTTTTCAAAAAAATTGGCTAAATGGTGAAAATAGGCTAATTGTCCCGAATTTTGGTATGATTAAGCCATTAATAAATCATAAATAATATGTAAATAAATGATAATTAATAAATATTAAAGTACTGTGCTTTCCACATCCGGCAGGGAAATTACACAACCTAAATAAGTAGTAAAGCTTAATGATTACTAATTGTTCAAGCTCAATCAATTTTTAAATAGTATTTTCTCCATTTCTGTTAACTTACTTGAAATTTCAGAAATTTTTTAAATATTTTATTACGTCCTTCTTAATAAAAAATGATCCATCAAATAAGTAAATGGAAATTTGAACATTCAAAAGAAGAATTTGAACGTTCAAGATGCTTCACAAAGAATGTGAAGCATCTTGAAAGTTTGTTGTAAATGTTTGTTCACCCCGAAAAACCAAGACAATTAAGAAAAAGGCTCTTACCTCCATTTGACGTTGAAAATTGATCTCCAGGTCAAAATTGATGGTTCAGTTAAATGTCTCCCTCGGTCCTGGTCCACCTTTGCCCAAACTATTTCTTCGTAGATAAAGTATTCTAGAAGATGTTTGGGCATTTCTCAGACATTTGAACTTAAGTTTTTACCTTTACAATGTCACACAAACCATTTTTCCACAAGTCATTTTTGGCGTGAAGTTTCCGCTCTTTTCAAATCCGCACTCCAAAATAGGGGTTCTCATTTAAGAAAAGGGTCTAACCTCCATTTGACCTTGAAAATTGACCTCAAGGTCTAAATTTGTGCCTAATTTTCAAGGTCAAATAGAGGTAAAATCCCTTTCTTAAGTGAGAACCCCTATTTTCAACATTATTTTGTATGCTTTCAAAATTTGAATTTTTGTTTTTTTAGGAAAATGCAAAAAGTTTTTATTATAATTTTGTAAGGCATTTATAAATCAAACTTTTTCTTCGTTTGACTTTTTTCATATCGTCTGTTGTTTGGCTTAAAAGTTCATTTCCGTGTTTGTGGAATACTGTAAGTGCTATAACTCTAGTAATTTCTGGCTTTATGAAGAAAGTCATCAGGATAGATTTTTTTCCTTTTTGAATACAATGAAAAACCGAACAGAAAATTTTTCAAAATTGAAAAAAGTGGTTTCGAAAAGATACCAAATGTGCCACTTTTTGAATTTTCATCCAAAATTTCTAGCTAACAAACTTGACCTTTAGTTTAGAACACTAAACAAGTGTAACAAAGGCCAATCTGATAGGTTAATTTTTTCGAAAGTTAAATTTTAGATTATACAGGCCCACAAAAAAAAAGTTGTCTGCAGGAGACAAGTGCCACTGAAAAATGTCTGTGTACAAATTAAGTCTCAAGAAGTCGTTGCACTTAAGAATATAATATCGATGTGCCTATTTTCGTATATACTGGCCATTATCAAAATAACGTGCAAGTTATCCCTAGGGTTTAAATTATTTTCTGCATCCAGCGGGAAACTGAGACGCGTAAGATCAATTCTGAAGACAGATTTGGATTGAGCGGCTTAAAACCAATAAGGGTAGGCTAGTCAATCGTCTCGCGTAGACAAATTTTTTGTGTGGCCTATGTGACTAGAAATCCCTAAATTTTTCCCTACTTTTTGCATCTAGGTGAAACCTAAAAAGTGAAGGAGAAATTCTGAGGCCATACGTATTTGGATTCAGTGGCTCAAGATCTATCAGGATAGCCTATTCACTTGTCTCGTCCGAACAAATTTTTTGCATGGCCTGTGTGACCAGAAATCTCTAAAATTTTCCCAATTTTTTTAATATAGGGGAAAACTGAGACGTGAAGGACAAATTCTGAAGCCATATTTGGATTCGGCGGCTCAAAATCCATAAGGGTAGCCTAGTCACTTGTTTCGTGCAGACAACTTTTTTTGTGTGGGCCTGTATTATTAGAGTCATTTAAGTCAATTTTACAGGTAAATCGTAAATTACCATCAGTTACACAAAATTCAATTTTAATCATACTTATAAAATTCCGTACATTTTTTAAAATTTCGTTAATTTATGGTAATTTAAGATAAATTACCAAAGTTTCATGAAAAAATTTCTACAAATTTTTTGCAATTTTCAAAAATTTTCGGAAGTTCTTGGTTCAGCCTATTTTATTTATAAATTAACATTTCCATAGATGTAAAAAAAAAAACTTTCTTAAAAAAGAAAGGTTTAAAGATATTTTAGAATTAAATTTTGGACAATTTATGGTAACTTACCATAAAGTACCTGTAATATTACCATAAATTTCCAAAAATTTCCGAAAATTTATGAAAAGGATTATATTTAATTTTGGGTAATTCATGGTAATTTACATATCTACCTGTTAAATTACCATTAATGACCAAAAATTTCTGTACATTTTTAGAAATATATAGAAATCTTGAAATTGAATTTTGGAAATTTACTGGTAAGTTACCATAAATTACCAAAAACTTCATGATTTTCCCGGTATTTATAAAAATGTATGAAATTTAATTTTGGTTGATTTATGGTAATTTAAAATATTTACCTGTAACGTCACCATAAATGACCGAACATTTCCGTAAATTCCCGGTAATGTAAAGTGACTATTAATTACACTTAGAATTACCGTATACGATTTCTCCTTTATTCGAAGTCTAAGCCCCTCTTATCCCCCTAGGTGCATAATATACTATTTTACTTTAATAATTCACTTGAATTTCTATATCAATAATTCCAAATGCTTATTATATTTAATTCAATGCTGTTTCGTATTGTGGATCGTTTTATCGTTGAAAATATTTTCAAGGTTCTGGAGCTTATTTAAAACATTGTAAGAATGATAAGATTCTGATGAAATTATGGAAACATGAAAGTCTCAAGAGTTCTTAATGGTAATGATCTATAAACATGAAAATATGTTTTTTTTTTCGTGAAAAAGAAAAAAGCTAAATTTTATTTATTTATGATTCTATTATGTTACCGGGCTATTTTTTGGGATGAATCGAAAATTATTTTTTACATACTAAATATTCATTCTTTGTAGTTAGCGACATTTTCCAATATTTTATAAAAATTTCACCTTTACTCTTGTCCTCAAACGTCATTATGTACATTAAGACAACCCAAAAAGGCTTATATTAACCAGCAAATTCTTTTTAATTTTTGCAAAATATACATCTAACGATGAACACCGACCTATAGAAGGATCTTTCGGGATATCTGTTAGATCTATAAGAGAAAAGTTTTATTATATGCAATTAAAGATTACACTTTTTTAAAATGCTTAGATATTTCTGTAACATTTTCAAGTGCGAAGACAATTGAACCAAAAAGTGGTCATATTTTATATTTCCACACAAATCCTTATAAATGTTGCTTTCCAAACTCTTGTGTTTGAAAGTTTACTTAAGTTGAGAATATATTTCTGTTTTGTTTGCATGATCAGCAGGTTTCATGTAAATTTCATGACTATCAATGAAATCCTTTTTTAATTATATTATGGCCATTATAAATTCTAAAAAATGCTTTTTCTGGTTTAAAAAAATATTTTTCTACAAAGAAGCTGCCACCAAGGCAAATTATAAAATGGAATACGCCATATTTTTTTCTTTTTTTGTTTGCTAATTTTATGTTAAAAAAATTTTTTTTGCTCTTTAACTTTCGGAGAAAAGGGTGGCGGCGATAGCAGGACGTCCACTCAGCGCAGCTACCTACGAAAAATCACTAAAAATGATTATAATGCGATAAACGATAAGTGGAGATTTTTTTGCTTTTTTTGCTCTATGATGACATATATTACGTTTTCCAAAAAACTACCCCTAATTCTTACATAACTACCCCCTGTGATCAAAACCATTTTCAAAATGGGAAAACTATCTTCAACAAACAGTGTTTTCAAAATTGTATTATTTTTATAATCATATTATAATGAGATAGAAATTTGAAAGTATTATGTAATTGATTTGGAACTCTCAATCATTTTTACATTGTTTAAGGTGGTTTTCCAACTTGTGAAACGTTTTCGATGACGAGGGAAGGTTATGTAGGACTTAGAGGTAGTTTGTCGGGTACGTACGATACATTATCGAAGAGCAAAAAAAAGAGGGAAAAATTTTAAGTGTAATGTAATTAATTTTGAGCTTTAAAGCATGTCTACATTTTAAAAGGTTGTTTTTCATCGGTTAAAACATTTTTAATCACAAGAGGTATGTATGTATGACTTAGAGGTAGTTTTTTGGAAACGAATTATTTATTATCAGAGATGCATACGTTCACGTAGAAGGGTAGTTTTTTGAGGAAATTATAATGAGGGGGAAATTTTAAAGTGTAAGGTAATTAATTTTGAGCTCTAAAGCATGTCTACATTTTTTAAGGTTGTTTTTCAACTCTTAAAACGTTTTTGTTCACAAGGGTTATGTGTGTATGATTTCGGGGTAGCTTTTTGGAAACGAATTATATATTATCAGAGAGCAAAAAAGAAGAAAAAAATACTATTCTGGAGAAAAAAAAAATACTATTCTGGTAGAAGGATATACGAGTTCCAGGAGCTAGCTGGGAAAGTTTTTTCGATAGTCCTGCGTCTTGAACCAAGTCCCTCAGTTCATCTTAAGTAAGCGCATTAGAATTCGTATGTTGATCATTTATTTCTTCCGATTCATCTATAAAACTGCGTTTTCGCCAAATCAATGGTCAGGAAAATCGCGTTTTTTCTGATAGTAAAGTTTTAATCTACATTTTACGCATGGCGTAATTTCTATTCTCATAGCAGTAGACTCTACGGAAGCTAAGTTATGTTCCAACGAAGAGCTGCTGTCGCATGAAGAAGACAGATATATTCACACCTTCACCTAAATACTTCACACAAAAAACTGAAGGTAAATCTTTTTTTAGCTAAATTTGTCGTCAGTGAACTTTCTTTTATTCACCCAAAACTCCTCATCACCGTCTTGAAAATTACAAACCACCAGCTTATATTGCTGCAGTGACGTTAGCTGACGGCTAATGAAACAGAGGAATTGGATAAGTTCACTATCATAAGGACGGTCATGCCGAATTGCAAGAGCTGACAAAGTTACTTCCAGATGTGACTAAAAGTGAAAAAATACCTAGGTGTCAGGGTCAAAACTTACTGCAAGCGCCATTGCCGGAGCATTGCGCTAAAATTGCAGCAGTTTCTGCAATTGGACGAGAATCTAATTACGAATATCAATTCTTATGTGTTCAACTCTGGCGTCCAAACTAAAATGATACATAAGTGACATTTTTGTGACAAATGAGTTCTTGGTATCGTTGGATTCGTACCAGAAATCTGCGTCTAACTGTGTTAATAAAATCTAATAATTAATCAAATTTATTGCAAAAAACGATTGTTTACAAATGAGGAAAGTCGAATAAGTAAAAAATAAAACAGAAACAGATACGCAAAGCACTTTGCGTGTCCTAAAAGTTGTACCATGAAGGAAATACGTCATCAGCAAGCACATGAAAAAAAACCTAAAGCAGCTCGGACTTGCCGTGACCAGTAAAGCATCGCAAGTCCATTTTCTAACAGAAATTGTCTAAAAAATCAATTTTTTATTGAAAAATATGAAAGAGCACATTATTTTTACCCAAATAGCGAATCATAATTATCCAAAATTTTATTCGACGTTAAAGTCCTTTGTGCAAGAAGTTTGTCTCGATTTTCTCAGTTCGAGTCAGATTAGACTTGTCTATCTTTTTAGTTTGGTCGGAGGACTTTTGGATTTCATTTTGTGGTTCTCTCTTATTGATTAACAACAATTTTGTAGTACTTCCTTCAAAATTTAACTAATAGGGTATAAGAAAAATATCTCTTACACAAATTAAAAAATGTAAGACAAATCACATGAAGCTTTATTCATGGTTCGAAAATTAGACTTCCTAAAAAATCCAGTTTTGATGAAATGGTGTTAGGAAGTTTAGGCGCAGCATTCACACAGAGTTATACATTTTTTAATTTTTCAATATCACTGTTTTCTTTTTTTATTTTATGTGTTCAATAATTTACATGATATTCATAAAAAATTTTAAGTAGTTATTGATACATTTGATTTTTTTTATTATGGCTGTAATATTACATTTGATATTATCTATCTAATTCTGTTGAGCCCTGCCATTTCGATCAATTTAGGTTTGCAACCCATATTTAATATTATTTTCAACATAATTCTGAGTTCTATTCTTCAATATATGAATAACTTCATTTCAAATTTAAAAAATCAGTTTTAAAATGAAAATAAGCGTTTTTTTAAATAGTTTGAATTCCAATTAAATAGTTTAATCTTGAAACAAATAGATAAATTTTTAATCTTTTACAAGAACTTTTCTAGGAAAATTCAATTTGCAAACAATTAGTTACATTTTTAATCTAATTGATTAATTTTCAAACAAGCAAATTGACTTTCTACTATAAAATAAGAATTTTCTACAAAATATTTGAATTCCTATCTATAAATATAATTTTTTAACTACATGCATGCTTGTATTTTTAAATAAATACTCTAACTTTTTCTCTAAAAATTAAATAATTGAATCTTAAGCTAAACATTTTGAGCAAAGAAAGAACAAGTTTCATGAAACAGGTACATTTTTAATTTAAAAAGAAAAAAATAATTTTTAATAACATGGTTAGATCCTCAACCAAAACGAATTATTCTGCAATCAGTTTAATTTTAAAGCCAAAAATATTCAATAATGTGGTCAAGCGGTCATTTCAATTTTAAAAACTTAAATTTTTTTTTAAACTGTTCCAGTGATAAAGAAAAATATTCAGTTTTTCAGAATTAAATTTACAATTTTTACTAAATTTGATTTTTAAATATTAACTAGATTAGAATTAAAATTTTAAGCGTAATAATATGGCAAATATTAATTTTTGTCATCTTGCAATTTATATAGTTGTTAAAATATGACTTTTTTTGTAGTCTTTTACGTTCAAGAAAAGTGGAAGAATGTAAAAAACGATATCGCTTATAACGAGTCCTATTTAAGTGTACAAATCTAATTTTTATTATTCGAAGGTCCATTTTCTAATACCCATAAAATCTAGATACGCTTTCAATCATAAATAAGTAATGAATTTTCGACTACTCTGTTAGAAATCATGATCAAATTATGCGTGGTGAGTTATAAGGGGTGAAGGAGGGACCCCCTCCCTCCTCCACCCTTTATAACTCACCACTTTGAAAGATCTTTAGTATGCATAGTACTAAAAAAATACAAAGATATTACCACTTACAATAAAGTCTATCAAAAACTGGATCTGTCCGAGAACAATTATAGTTTTTTTCATAATATAAATTAATTTATAACCAAGTAGTTTATTATTCAACAAAACAGATAAAATTATAAATAGAATAGATTATCATGATTTTAATTTAATTCAATAGAAGAATTTTCAAGAATAAATGCAGCATTTCGTGAACGCAATAATAATTTTAATAAAAACTACATGAGAAGTAGAAAATCATTTAGCGAATAAAATGAGTCATTATAAATTAAAGTTGAATTAAAATTATGACATTTTTTTCGAAATGGAATAAAAAACTTTTAACATGCACAAAGGCTTTTACATTTAAAGATATTTTTTCTAACACTTAGACTTATTTTAGAAAAAAATATGTCTAACAAGTAAAAAAGTATTTTTAAGAAGCAATCTGGAGTCTGAAAATCGACTTTCTCACGTACCAGACAAATGAACAAGTATAAATAGAGATGAGATTGGGAAAGTGTCTTATTCAAGTGAACTAAACTAATATTAATCATTCAAAGGTCCACTTTGTCATACCTTTTAAATATAACTGCAATCCTGATACATATTATTCATGTTAATTAACAAAATAGATGAAACACTGAAATATTCAACAAAAGTAGCCCGAAAAAGTCAGCTTCTTTCAAAGCCTCGCGGAGGTCAGTCGCAGTTTATTTTAGTGAACAAAAGCCGCTTAGTTTATTTTCGCAAAAAGCTATTAAACAGTTTCTAACCGTAAAACTACAAGAAAGTGACTGGGAAATCAAGAGCTTCATGAGCGATGAGTAGATTTTTATAAATTATAATTGAATTGTGTGGTGAAATAATGAAATCCTAGACTTTAATCTTTAGGTGGGTTTGCAAATTACATGTGTTTATGGAAAATTGATCAATACGTGCTTGTTAGGATAGAGGGGCGTGATTTAACTCATTTTATGTCATAATTAAAATTATTTGTCCGTGCATTTAGTTAAAAACTTAACAATTGAATTGTTTAGGTTGATGAAGTATTTTGCTTTTCATTTGCATGGTTGGGAGAGGGCTGTACTCTTTTTATGTTATAAATCTCAAGACTTATTCCTAAAGTCGACAAAAAGTATTAGCATATGGGTTCACATGAATTCTATTTCTGTCTTCCCTTCTCCCCCCGCCTCTTCAACAACCCTAGTTTTGATGGAACTGATGTTATTACTAGACTCTTCACCATATGACGAAATCACTACTTAACTTGGACATGATTTCGATTCGTAAAATAAATTCATAGCATGAAAGTTGTAGTTGGCGTTTATAAGAACCAACGATAGAGAGGCAGGATAGACTATGTTCTGAGATATCATGGTCAGGTGCGCAATTGAAGTGTGTGGTACTGCGGTTGTAGGAAGAATGTCTGGTGATGCATGGTCAAATGATGAAATTCAGGCAGCACAAAAAGAAAAGAAAGAAGCATACATGAGACCTTTGATCGTAGCAGTTTTTAGCGATCAGAAGATAAATAAACGCTAAAATTATTACAGACACAAAAAGAGTAAACTCTCACGAATAATCAAGGAAAACAAAGATAAAATCAGAATGAAATAAAATAAGAATATACAAAACGACTTTGGAGGAAGCAAAAGACTGCTTTTTAAAAATATGAAGGGAAGTAAAAGTGCAGCGTTTGTCAGCATGAGAAGTCGTGAAGGTGAAATACTATATGGTTCAGACGAGATACTAAATGCTTTGAGAGAGTTACATATAAAGATCATTTTAAAATTTTCTAAAAGTTTCGTTAGATTAAATTAAAACCTTGAAAATCAAACTCATCACATCGAAATGCACGTTTACTCACTCAAGATGATCGTCTCTTTTGATTTGAGTTATAATGCCACACTTTTATAAATTATTGAAACCTCTACTAAATATTTAAAGCTTTAATTTAAAAAAATATATTGTTTTTACTGTTTTTTAGAAAAGAAAATTTTTTATAAATATGCAATGAATCGTGCTTTTATATGAAAAATGCCACTACTTTGTCGGGAGAATTTAATAATTCAATAAAAAATTAAACTATTTGAATCTTTAAATATGTCGCGAAAAATATTAAATTAACGTTTTTTATAAGTTGTTTTTTGGTCCAAAATTTAACTAATTTTTTGAAAATTAAACTAATCTTCAAAAAATTCATTTTTTTAAGTTAAACTGTTTAGTTCCGGAGTTAAGTTCCTTTTGAATATTTTTTGCTTTTTTTTTTAGTTGAGGAATAAAATCTTTTGTAAAAATTCGTCTTTACTTTTAATTCAGATTTTCTCGATCTTGAGTGCACATAAGCCACTTTAATTCAACAGAAATGGTTTACACGGCCCTGAGTGTTTACGTTTCCAAACACAGATGCACTAAAAAGTACACTGACAGAAGTTAGTTTCAACCGTCGCGCTAGGAGTAAGATAGTTGCTTCTTTCGCTTTGGCGTGGATTCTAATTCAGATTCGGGGAACTGGTTACCCCAAACTTAAGGAGATCAATCGCTCTGAAACGTGGGTGCTTTTTTTAATTGCGCAAGCGCGGAACTGTGACGCAAGCTACACGTGTGCGGAACGTCTTGACTATATTGTTGAATGAACGATTTGACCTGTTCGGGGTAATGGTTCTCACAAATTAGTGGAGAAGTTCTAATGAAAGGAAGTGACGCTATTCACTGTGTGATTGGCGGAATGATTCTAAATGTTTGGTGAGCGGCTCCATCAAACTTCTCTCCGTGTACAGTGCGTTCTGCAAATCACACCATGAGGCGTATATTGAACATTTTCACAAGAGCTGCACAGTAAGCTCCAATTATGTATTTTCAATTCCAGCGATCATTCATTGTACTGTATTTCTATTTTCAAGCGTAGTTCTGAAGAAGCTCTATTTACCTAGATTTATGAAGGCAATAGCTTTTTTTTTAAGAGCGCACAGATTTGAATTCACATTCAATTTTATTAGTGAATACAATAATAAGATCACCTAAGTAATGCTTTTTCTGATTAAAAGAATAAAATGGTCACATTTGATTGCAGACATTTTATTGCCATATGATTGCATAGTAAATTTTGGTGTTGCTTATCAATCTCCTAAGAATCCAAATTTTCATCACAGTACGTGTGGCAAAGTCGTTACATATAGAGGAATATCGTTCCTAAGTCTGTAGAGTGTGCCTACTTCCGAACGATTCACTAGTGGATAATTCCAGTTATCTATATCTTCTACAATAGGGTCCCCATTTCCATCGAATATTAGACAAACCTCTCCGTGGGCATCCAGCACTCCAATCGTGACACCACACGCTGTCACTCTTGACATATCAGGAGTCACTGCTGTCTTTCGATTAATGATATGTTCGTAAAAATGAATATATCGACTAATGGGTTGCCTCCTTCTGCATACTTTATAAAGGAAATCAATTAACTCTTGCGCCTTAGTTGATTCTGTGGATGAAAAAAGATAACATTAATACATAAAAATAAGAATTGGAACAAATAATCAATAATAAAAACATTTTTTCCAAACCTTGATATAATGACTTAAATTAAAGCTGCTCTTATTTTCTTTTAGTCACGTTTTCAGTTTTGGTAGAATTTTATTTCTATAAATTTGATGAAGTTATTTACTTTTACAATGAGCCCCATAGAGAAAGTACTTTATGATTTTTTCACTAATTAATTTACATTTAAAAATATCTTAAGATAGCAATATAATTCTCATTAACTTTCAATGTTACTGTACTTTCTTGTTTTATTTTTATTTTTTATAACTGCCATATCTGTTCTTCTATTTATTCCCAAGTATAATGATACTAAAAGCCGTACATATAGCTTACCTTTAAAATATTGTTCTCTCCACGGCGTCAATTCTTTTTCTTCTTCTTCAGGCGAAGGGCGATGCGCAGAACGATGTGAAGAACCCTGCGAAACACTAGAATCAGGAGGAATGTTAAACGTCCCGGTTACATCTGTAAAATACACAAATTATGAAATGAGTTTCCAATTATATTTGAAATATTTCGTTTAGACATTACTTCAGTATTTATTCAATTATTTTATTTAAAAAATCACAATTTCTTAGTACATCTAATTTTTTGGAATCTTTTCGCCAACTTTTTGTTGCAAAGCCAATCATGCATTAACAGTTATACTGTGCAAATCTGCCAAATTCTTTCTGTTGGAATGAAATAATATAATTATTTAAATAAAACTAACTTCGTTTTTAGTTTATTAGGTTTATAGATATGTCACTATTATATTTACCATCTCGAAGAACAAAAATCACGAAAGTAAAGAACAAAGATCCGATATCAAATCTCATCTTCCTCCAATAGTGTAATTGATATGCGAAGAATAATTTAAAAACTAAATAGATTGTGGGTAATGAATATTTTACAAGATGCTTTGCTTTATATGCCAATTTAAAGCGTAAAATTAGGTCAGATTGTTAGTGTGAGTGTACTTAACAGCGACTTAAATGATGAATTTTATTGACTAACTGATAAGCATACATAAATTTTCTATCATCAGTTACCGAAACAACTAATGGCATCTTTTGATTTAGAAATTATTCTCTGCTATTAAAAAAACATGCAAGAAGCAACATTATAAATTCAAATATCATGGAAAGCTGAATACGTCACAGAAAAATTCGAGAAAAAGCCGCAACGGGTAGTTGCTTGAGTAAATTATCGGGCAGTGATCTCGAACCTTCGTGATTTCCAAGAGGCCCGTACGCGCTTACACCGTAGTAAATTTATTTATTTTTAGCTTCGAAATTCTTTTGCCGTGAACGGAGTTTTCCCAAATCACGACAGGCCTATTTCTGAGGTCCATGATTCGAAGAGAGCCGTAACTGCCCGTTACGGCGTTTTCTGAATTTCAGCATCCCAATAAACCCCGTTAACTGCATTTTAGATAATTAATTAAAATTTTTAACAAATTGTTGTTGAAAAAATGAAAATTTTTATATGCAAATTAGTCAAGAACAACAAAAAAAAACTGGAGAAAATGAATTAGAATCTGCGATACACGCGAGTAAGGATTCGAACAGTTTTCGTCGATTTTCTGGGCTTCCTTCATTTTGCAGTTAACCGTGTTTTCTCAAATCGCGGCAGAATAGTATTTTCGCCATTTCTGTTAACTTTCCTGGAATTTTATGAACTCTTTAAATATTTTACTCCGTCCTACTTAATCAAAAATGGTCTAAAATAACCACCACTTATGGAGGTGGAGAGGGTGGTTTCAATATTTATTCAGTTGCGGTGTATGTGAATACAAAATACCTAAGGTTGATTAGCAGACTTGACCAAGGTACCCTAGAGTTTTTTGGATCGTCGATTCCGAATCCGAGGTCTGTTATCCTCTATCACATCAAATTCAAGGTCATTTGAAAGTCCAATCAAAAAAATCTGATAAAGGAATCCATAAAAATAGATATATAGGTTTTAGGGATTTCTGAATCTGAATTCAGGGTTTATTTAGCCGCTTAATTTCAATTAGAGGTAATTTCCAAGTGACCTTAATATTCAAGAATAAACAAAGAAAAGGCTACGGGTCCTATACCAGCTTCTGTATCTTTTGTTTCTTGACTTATCAGAATTAAGATAAGGGATCCTTTCAACCTAATCATGTTTCACAGGTAATTGCAAGGTCAGTAGTAGATATTTGAAGTTCAGACTGCCGCCGTAAAAGGGCGTTAGCGGTTAAGGTCTCTTGACTTCGTCTTGCTGCTCCGTTTTCTCCTTTGACCGTTAGTTCTGCTCCCGACTCCAGGTAGCGAAGACGTATTCCTCACACAATTTAAAATAATTTTGTAATATCTACCTACGTCCTAGCGAGCTGAATTCAACAAGAAAAGGAGTTGAATTTCTGCTTCGAGTGATACAAATAAAAGGATTCATAATCGACAGCGCCGATCTTGCAACAATTTAAAGCATGCGGTCGGGCTCTGTCATGAGCTTGCTAGCTCTTTTTTTCTTATTCCTTATTTGATTTTTGTTGCTGCAAACCTTCGTGCTTCTGCTACTTCTAAACTCATTACAACCACACCAGACTTGACGTTAGAAACGTTTTAAGTACGTCTTGAGATGTTCGAAAATTACTCGTCAGTCTTTCAAGAATATCATTTAATGCTCATTCAGCTACCTCCGAACGACAATGGCAACTTCGAGAGCATATATGCAGAAATGGAAATTGCATGTATTTACGCGCGAACTCGCATTTATGACAAGCAACGAAAACTCAAGCCAGCGGCAGTCGCGCTCCAGCTGCGCCTAATGCACTGATCTATTTTGTAGCCAACCCTGCACCCACAGTTAAAAACATACAAAGAGGGTTTCGGCTATTGACCATCGACGTGCCCTTTTTCTCAAGCAAGAGAGAGGATTGGGAAATCTTCCGAGACCATTTTCGCAACTTAATTAATCAAAATGACCAACTCAACGATTTGAAGCACATGTTTTACCTAAAGTCTCACATCTAGAGCGAATATAAAGCAGCGATTGACAATCTGCAAGTAACAGGTGCTAATTATTCTACAGCATAAGCTTTATTGGAATCTCGTTTTTAACATCCACAACTACTTACAGAAGATCACTTGGTGGCCCTGCGCAACATTCAACTAATGAGACACGAGACTTCAGCGGGGCTTTGATCTTTAATCGACACCTTGGAACATCATTGCGATCAATTGAGAACCTTGGTACATCCGATTGAATCATGTGATGACTGGTTTGTCTCCAAAGCCACCACAACACGCTTAAATGGCAATAATTTTGCATATAATATATTAATTGATGCTTTTATGAATCGCAAGATGCAACCCCACGGAAAATAAGCACAACTCACATTTAAAAATTCCAAAAGGTGCTGAGGTTAATAGGAAGCGCTTTTGTCAACAGGCAGGAGGGATGGCCTACGCCATACAGGCAAATCGCCAGAATACTCACTAAAAAAGTCCGTGAGGTCCCTTGAAAATTTTTCTCGCTTAAGTTCACGGGATTAGAGAAAAACGAAGCCTGCTTTTAACCCACTAACTAGTGGGATCTTTATATAAGCATTCTTACGTTTAGGGCAATGGGTTATGTCCTGCTCAAAGTTCACAAAATGTTAGGAAATATTATGAGAAACGCCTGCGATATGCGCCTGATAAATAGTCCATGCGTTATTACCTTGAACTCCCTTGCACTAAACCCCGGAGTTTTTTCTCCGTGCAGCCTTGAGCAGGTCAAGCAAAATGCGTAGAAGGCTGAACTTGAGCGCTTTGAACTGCATGTGGATTCACGAGATGACAACTCAACAACCTATGTGATACTGATTCACTTCTTGCAACGACGATGCCGCACCTTTACCCCAGCTGAAGGCGACAATACATTATTCGCTGCAGCAATTTCATATGCTTGAGCTCCACAGAACGTTTGGAATTTGTAACAAGAACACGTCTCTACGTCAACTGCTTACGGACAGGACATGGCGTGAATATATGTTCTTCTTCAAATACGTGCATAGTTTGTCAAAGTCGTCACCACACAATGCTACATTCACCTGATACCAAGAGCAAATCAACTGATCTAACATCACTGAACCACTAATCTTTTTCTTGGAGCGTTTATCTATTACTTACTTTTGCAACCTGTAATTCTTAGAAAAGAAAACATTGTAACTCAAGAAACCGTCTTGGGCTGGATTCTCACAGGCAAAATTTCGATAAGCAGCTCAAATTCTGATTCTTCAGTTTGTGCTGCTGTACTTAACTCTTAAGAATCCAATACTTGGCACTTGGAACCCCATGAGGGTGTCTTAAGTTTTAGTTATGTTATCAACTTCTTCGCGGAAGATGTATTTTTTGAACACATCAACTATTCTTAACGTGAACCCTGAAGTTGTGCTCCTAAAATTTTATTGATCCTCTGTAATAATTTGACACTCCAAGTTTTATTATGATAATTAGTTCGTAACTAAAGATTCACGTCATTAAATATTTTCTCTTTTTATTTGCAAAAATAACTTTCTATTATTATCGAGTGTTCCAAAATTTCTGTAAATGTTTCCTTAAAAAGTTTGGCACGTCAGAACCATGTTGAAAAGTTGTGTTTTAGAACCTGAAAAGTATAATTCATATGCTGTTTTTAAAAAATAATTTTAAAATATACAGAAACAACGACAGTATTTTTTAAAATCATTTAAGAATTTTCTACAACAAAAATACATTCAACCAAATTTTAATTAGTTTCGAAAGTCATCAATGTACAACAACCAAAAATATAAACGATAAGAAACTAACTGAGAAGTTACCGCTTGAAAGTATTGCTCGCGAAATTGAGAAGGATGAAGCTAGAAGTTGCACAAAACTAAAAGGTGCTCCCTCACTCCATCAAACCATGAAAGTTCTATCTCGGGCGAGTAAAACATGAAGGTGCCACTTTAGTTTTGGCTAACTTCTAACTAAATCTTGCTTAATTCTGCGAGCTAAAACTATCTAGAGCTAACTTTTCGATTAGCTTTTTATTGTATATAGTTTTGGTTAAGTCTCATCTTGTTCCAAATTATGTATAAAGATTATCGAATGAATTGCTTGGAAAATACCTTGCTTGAACTAAGCATTCATTATTCAGTTATTTTAAAATTCTTATCTGAAAATATTTTTCAACTGAATAAATCATACAATTAAAAATTAGAATTATAATAACTTTGTTTCATATTTGTATAGTATTAATTGATAATGCAATATTTACCTTGCGCTGTGAGGCTATTCACTGTGTGATTGGCGGAATGATTCTAAATGTTTGGTGAGCGGCTCTACCAAACTTCTCTCCGTGTATATTGCGTTCTGCAACTTACACCATGAGGCTTATTTTTAACATTTTCACAAGAGCTGCACAATAAGCTTTAATTATGTATTTTCAAATCTAGCGATCATTCATTGTACTGTATTTCTATTTTCAAACGCAGTTCTAAAGAAGCTCTATTTACCTAGATTTATAAAGTCAATAGCTATTTTATATAAAGCGCACAAATTTGAATTCATATTTAATTTGATTAGTGAATACAATAATTTGATCGCCTAAGTAATGCTTTTTTGGTTAAAAAAATAAAATGATCATATTTGATTGCAGACATTTTATTGCCATATGACTGCATAGTACATTTTGATGTTGTTTATCAATCTACTAAGAATCCAAATTATCATTACAATACGTGTGGCAAAGTCGTTACGTATAGAGGAATATCTTTCCTAAGTCTGTAGAGTGTGCCTACTTCCGAACGATTCATTAGTGGACAATTCCAGTTATCTATATCTTCTACAATAGGGTGCCCATTTTCATCAAATATGAGACAAACCTCTCCGTGGGCATCCAGCACTCCAATCGTGACACCACACGCTGTCACTCTTAGCGTATCAGGGTTAACTGCTGCCACCTTCTGCATACTTTATGAAGGAAATCTATTAACTCTTGCGCCTTAGTTGATTCTGTGAGGGAAAAACAATTACAATTAATACATATTATTTCATTAACATAGTATTTCATTTCTTACAATGCGACAGGTGTTCAATAAAACCGCCTTCTGAGCTGCTGCCAATAACGTACTGACTCCTAAATGTTTAAGATGTTCAGTGCATCTTGCGTGCACATTGTCTGTAGCCAAAATCACAATGAGCTAAATAGATGCTTGATTTATATTCCTCCATATCGCCTTTACTGCATGCCTTAACTCGCTAAACTTGTGGATCTTGGTTGTATAGGTTGACTGCAAATTTCAGTTAAGCGGACAAGCAATTGATTCTTTTAAGAGTCCTAGGTTTAGGGCAAGTTGTTGATATATAATGCTCGCTACATCACTATGTCTGTGCATATATTCTCTCTCAGCTATTACGCGACAGCCATCAATAATGTGCTCGATGGATTCGCTGTCATCTCCACATAATCGGCAGCGGTCAACCACGTCTTCATTCACAACTTGTTTGCCATAATTCCTGGTACTGACAACCTTTTTCTGTATCGTGATGGAGAATCCTACTGTCTCTGGATACAAAACACCCTTACTTAGCCAAATATTAGATGCCTGACTATCCACTTCATTTTTATCTAACGTTGTGCGGTGCTCGCCATAGATAGTCTTCTGCCCCTATTGTATTTCTAATTCCTCTACTATTTCTGCTCTGATATTAAAGGCCCCATCTGAGGACAAATTTAAGGGCATGTAGTCAAAATCCGCTTCACAGATGCTACTGTAAAGCGCAACATTTCGTTTTCTATTAAAAGAGTCTCGCAACTGTATAACTTGTGACTTACACAATTTTTTGACATCTACAACGCTCCTACCCCCTATATTTTGAGGTAGAACTACCCTTCCAATCGCTGAATGCTTGTAGGGGATCCCTTAAACCGTCTGTATACCAAACGAGGCCTCCTATAGTGAATAAATTTTTTCTCTTTTGCTCATCATGCCAATCTTCCCTTTTGGGAAATACCACGTTAAATTGCTTCATGAATAAGTATTCTTTCAGCATGTAATCGGAGTGCATGCACAGGATTTCATCACTTTTCAGCACGTTCTTTATTAAATCATGCAGGTTAATGTCGTTGATACTAAGCTGCAGCCCTCTGCCCAATCAGAAGGTTTAGCAGTGGTATACCTAGACCCTTCGAAGGCTCCCTAGTTGGTTCCTGGAACTCGTCAGACTGGTTGTTGGCACCCAGATAAATAAAGCATAGGTTATAATTTGTCTAATAATTACCGTTTATAACCAGTTAACAACCTTGGACCTTATTCCCAAACTTTTTCCAATTGCACCTCTTCAAGCCCAGAAAGCTACTCTGACCTTTTTAATCATCGCAGTAATATGTAGTTTCCAGGTTAATATAGGATCGAAAATGAAACCTAAATAATTAGCTGATGTGGAGAATTCGACTTTCAGACCATAGAACCTAGGACTCACGAGATTAGGTAGTTTCCTGCGTCTCGTAGAAACCAAAAGTTCAGTTTTATCTGGTTTAACAGTTAAGCCATGGTCGTGTTACACTAATCCTTTATAATGTTGAGAGCATTTTGCATATTCTTGACTACAGCCCCTTCATGTTTTCCTATTATCAGAATAACAAGGTCATCTAAATATCCCTGTGTGTAGAAACCTAACTGATTTCATCTTCTCATTAAATCGTCAATAGCCTCTATGTCTGAAATCCCTGCTATCGATGTATCCCCTTCTGATCCCGCTTTTTGAACGCGTGAGGTAAGTGCATGCATGTCATCAATAGTGGACTTATCTATCTGCGAGGGAAATTAACTATGATGAAGAGGTCTGTCTGGTAAGATTTCCTCCCTTAACTGAAAATCTACTAACTTTGCTAATATTCTTAACATAAAGGAAGTTAGACTAATCAGTCTGCATGACTTAGCCTCCTAGCGCGATTCTCTCCCCGGCTTTCGCATAAAAATTGCTCTGACTTTCCGTCATACCGTAGGGGTATATCTCATAGCAATGCACGCCCTAAAGATGTCTTATTTCCGAAACCAGGAAAGTGCATCATCATGAGGTGTTCTAGAATTTTACTGGCCGATTCTGTTATGTCTACTGTTAGCAGTTTTACCGCCTTCAATTGACATGCTGGATCTTTCTTTAAGATTCTTTGGAGTCTAGCGCTGTCAGGTACATTTTGAATACCCTGGCAATGCCCTCTTCATGAGAACCTTTTAGCTGATTGTATCTCTTGAGTGCATTTTGCTACACTGGCCTTATACAACTCCCATTTATCATTTTTTCTGTTTCTACTAAAAAGTCTTCTAGTTACTCTTTGCAGAGTCTGAAGTTTATTATTCCACCAAGGAGCATCCTTACCTGGTTTCCTAATTCAAAGAGGACAGTTTTCCTCATACAATTTACTAATTGCTTTATCTATTATATCCACAGCGAATTCCAACTGATCAAATAAAATAATCCTTTAGGGTATAAATGCCAAGGCCTTTTCGATTTTTTCCATGTATCCATCCCAGTCAATCGCTCTGAATTTCATATACCCGATTTGACCAGATATGTACGCTGTCAGCCAAAAAGATCTGATAGGGTTGTATCAGGCGATACGTGTTAATCACCGAATGCTTCGCTGATGGATACTGAGCAAAAGGAACTATTCCACCAAGCGTCTTAGTTCCTCTGATGGTCGCAGGAATAAATAGTCAAATGACATGCATGCTAAAAAAACCACTGGGGGTCGTCGCTTTTTTCTTCTTTGATGTTCTACTTTAATTGGTACCAGATCTCTAATACTAAACCTCGGTAAGCTGACAATGTCGATATTCTTTTTAACATATATGGCTGTCCGGGGGGTTTTCCTCAGATCTATTGTATACAATCGATCCGTATTTCTCGCTAATGACGTTCACCTCCACCTTGTAGCACCCCGGTTCTTGTATTAGTGCAAAAGCCGGATGTTCCACTGTAATACGTCTGCTTAGAATGGATTGATTTGGATGAAATTCAAACATGAAGATTTGGCGCTGTTCATAATGAAGCAGCACCATCCTTCCACTGTTCCCATGGCGGTTGTTCTTAGGCTAGCCCCCAAGCCTTCTTAAGCTTAGACAGGATCTTCACTTGGATCCTTCCCATCCCCAGATAAGGTCTGCAATCGAGCTCTCTACGGGTTCGACGTCCTAAGGGTCCACACTCAATTTCAACTTTGATGTTTCTTTTCATGTCAATAATGCCGATGAGCTGGGCAGGCTTGGTAATGTTCTTGGAATCAATAGTATTGATTCTCACACCTTCCTAAGGTCTCAAACCGTCAAATATCCTGGTGAGCTATGCTCAAGAATTCTCATCCGCGCAGCCGATGGTCAGCACACCACTCTCATACCGGCAGACCTCAAACCTCCGAATAATGTCGTCAGGTTTTACCCCAGCGATCATTTTCTCGTAGGCCAACTCTATGATTGCTGCTTGCTGCATTCTAAACTTTCCTTTCAGGAAGCTCTCCGGAACAACGGCCATTTATCGGGAGAAGATAAAGTGTTAATGGCAGGTGTTATTAAAGTCACTTCCTCATGCGTTTTTGTATAATTATTTTTATTTTAATTTTCGGAATTAATTTTTTTCCCACGAGTAGCTAAGGAAAAACCATGCCGATTCCTACAGAACTCCGCTTGTCGTAATAAGACACTTTTACACTGGGAGGTTGCCCGTTATCCCAGGGCAATGTTTGAGTCACCATTCCCTGATGCTATTCAGCCCTCGACATGGTAGGTCACTTCTTGGCTTAGGGAGCTGTTTTGGGAGCTAAGGGCTACTTGATGCTTACTACTTACTCGAATTCATACTGATAAAGAAATATTTTACATTTACAGTAGAACCTCGATCATCCAGCCTTCGATTATCCGAGGTTTCGCGTTATCCAAGATAGCAGGACTCATTTAAACAGTCCGCATTAACTAGGGTGTATTCTCAGATAATACAAATAATAATTAATAAAACAAATGAAGCTGCTACGCCCAATTCTGAATGCTCCCAGTGGTTTACAATTATTAATAAATTAATTTGGATAAATCCACATTCGTATGTTGTTTACTACTATTTCCTGAATCTTTGTATTTATTTTGTCATGAAAAATATATCAAAAATAGAAAACTCTTTCCAATTTTAGTCTTCTTCCATATTATCTGACTTTTCTCTTTATCCGAGGTATCTCCTTTCCATATTACATAGAATAATCGAGATTCTACTGTATTGAATTCCTACAAAAATTCTTTTAAATTTAAATAAATTGGAAATCAAATCATTTTTAGCTTTTTTAATTTAAACAATATCTTAACTAAAAATAAGAAAAGTAATAAATTAATTGTAAAAAGTAAGTAGAAGAATTCATTTTTGCTCAATCTTCATCGTGTCAAGTTTCATCGAAATTTTATTTTAAATTGAATTTGCTTTTTACTTAACTCTATTGTTATTTTCTAAAATACTATTCGCGAAAAACTTGACTACTTCATATATACTATGATGTGCATAAAAACCTCACAAACAGCAGATAATCGTTCAGAAAATAAATTTTGCTATCGTAAATTAAAGCTAAACGAAAAGGACTATTTTTCACTTCAACAAACAAAAAATCTTTTTATATATATTTGTCTTTTACCTTCAAAGAAGCGTCGAGTAGAATTAACACAGATTTCATTTAAAATGTATGAATATAATTTTTATTATTCGAAGGTCTAGTTTGAAATTTTAATTAAATCTTACTACGCTTTTAATTGTAAATTTGTATTAAATTTTCAATTATTCAATTGTAAGAAGCAATCAGAAAATTACGCGCGCTGACTTGCAAGAGTGAAGGGGGTATTGCAAGATCATACGTATGCAAAGTTTTTAATAAAAAAAAAAAAAATAAATCCAAAGATGTTACAGGTTACAAAATTGTTTAGCCCAACTTTGATCCTTTTTCAGAAATACACGCATTGTTATACCAGGCGTTGCAAGTTAAATTTTTCAAGAAATCTTCGTTTTCATTATAGAATAATAGAATTTCTCAACTTCTTTACATACTAAAAAAAATATGAATTAAAAACAATTGAAATCAAACTTTAAAAAAATGAGCCTACGCTTAAGCGTAGGCTCTGGACTGACGCTCAGCGGAAATTCGAGTTTTTCATTTCCAAAGAGTCGTGGTAACGGTAGCTCTAGAGCAAAACGTTCTTCTCTAAGTACTTAAAGCTGTTTCTCTTGGTGGTTTGGAACCCACCTTCAGCTGTAGTTCCCCTACCTACCACCAAGTTAGTGTGTGGAGGGTGTGTAAAGGAATAGAGAAAAAGGTCAAACAAAAATGTAAACCCTTAGGGGACACATTAGAATTTTCCATTCGAAAATCGAGCTTTAATCATAAAAATTAATATGGCTGAACGAAAGTACCTAGTGAAGTTTGATTACAATTGTATACGATCGAAAAATAATGATTTTGACTGAAAATTTTTCTTTTTTTGTTAAAAATGCAACGGTTTGGTTCTGAAATAATCTGGCTTGGTAGAGAATTTAACAGGTTGTCAGAAAATTAGACTATTCGGTTAAAAATTAACTTTTCTGTCAAATAAACGATTTAACCAACAGCATTTATTTTCGGGAAATTACATCAGGTCTCATATGTACAGAATGCTCATGCAACAGATAATTATGCATACAATGAAGCAATAATTTATAGATTATAAACGGAATAAAATGAATTTTTTTGTTGATAACTGCTAATTAATTATTGGGAAAATATAGTTTAAATTATTTTTAAAAAATTAGATAGGAAGCAATGATATTACATAAACAATTAGAAAGGTTAATAGTCCTTTCTAAATGCTGTATACACAGCACTGCCGTTGGTTTAACGTTATTTCAGGCTTTTAGAAAATATTTGCTATATGTTTCCAACTATACAAAGAGATTAATTTTTATAAAAGGTCGTTAAAAATTACTCATATGTGGAATTTAAACAAATATTACTTTAAGGTTACTATGTGCTTTTTGTATTTCTACCAGGGAAAGAGGTTTTCGCGTCAGTTACTTTCTTGCTGAAAATTCATTACTTGGGTTTAAAAAACAATTTTTTTGTTAGAAATTCGCCTTTTGAGTTTGAAAATCCTAATATCTAGTAGACATTTTTTCACATTTTTTTCAGAAATTTTGCCTTTTTCTTTTGAAAATTCATCTATTTGGCGAAAAAGATCAAACATTTTTTTGTTTATATTTCAACAGTTTGTCAGGAAATTATTCTGATTTGGTTCAGAATTCCGCCATTTTGTGGAAAATTCGTCTTTTTGGTTGAATTTAAATGTGTTTCATTTAAAATAAAAATCTTTTTCAGTCGAAATTATATTATCTATTAAATTTTTCGTTAAAAATTCGTCTATTTTGGTTGAATCATCTTGCACTTGGTTTAAAAGCCAACTATTTTTATAGACATTTCAATTAATTAGTGGTAAAATAAGGATCATTTATGTTGAAATTTCATATTTTAGGTTTAGAAATCAACTATTTTGTTGAAAAGTGTTGGTGTTGGCTTGAAAATTTATCTTTTTTGATAGAAATACTTGAGTAGAAGATGCAGTCATTTTGTTAAAAATTTATCGATGTAGGTGAAAATGTATGTATTTCGCTGTAAATTTGTTTTATGTTTTGGTAGAGAATTCAAATAAAAAAAAAATAAATTAGAAATGCGCTTGAAAATTAAGTTTGTTGCGAAAAATTTGCCTGTTTGACTGGAAAATTATCGAAAATTTAAGCACTCCATTCTAAATCAACTTTCTTGTTGAATATTCTTCTTTTTGTTTTGAAAATGGTAGAAAACTAAAGTACAAATTTCGTTGAAAATTAACTATTTTATTAAAAGTTATGCTTTCGATATCAAAGTTGAAATGTTGGGATTCAAATGCATGTTTTGTTTTAAATAATTAACTATTTTGGTAGAATTTCCAAAACAGTTCTTTTGAAAATTACATTGTTTGTTTAAAAGTTTGAAGTTGGAAATTTTATTACTTGATTGAAACTCAAACTACTTTGTTAAAAATTTAGTGATTTGGTTAAATTTTTAAAATTTTAGAATTATATTCACCTGTTTGATTGGAAATTCAACCATTTTGTTACAAAATCGTTTTTTTATAGAAGGTTCAACTATTTAATTAAAAATTATCTTCTTCTCGAAATTCATATCTCGTGGCAAAAATTGTTTATTTTGTTACAGAATGGTAGAAAATTCATGTCATTTGTTGTAAAAATTTTTTTTTTAAATGAATTTTTTTTTAACTAGTATTTTCGACATTAAAATTCAACTATTTGGTTAAAAATTCGTGTTACTTTGTTTAAAATTTAACTCTTCAGGTTGAAAGTCTAACTTTTGGTCTAAAAGTAAGTTTTTAATTATATCCATACTTTTGGCTTGTAAATTCAATTTTTTTGTTCGAAAGCTTATCATTTGTTTATCTTGTTCGGTTAAAAAATTATTTTCTTTTTTATTTATTTTTTTTCGGTTAAAAATTCATCATTTTGGGTTCTGATACTTATTATTGATGCGTGATTTTTAGAATTGACTCTTAGATTCAGGCAAACTTGACTGAATTTGATGGAATAAATTTTCAGGTATAAGAATGAAAATAATTTTTTTCTACAGCCATTCAGAGAGCATTTACAATTATTTTATTAGTCGAAAGGTATTACTTTTGCAGCGCTGTAAAACGATGGAATTGAATTGCTAGGATTGAAACTGAGTCATCATTTTAACTTGAAATGCAATACAAAAAATCATTCTTAATAGCTGATAAAAATAAATTTAATGGAAAAACTAATTCTGCTAATCCTGAACAATTATGCCGAATTAGAATTAAGCCCAATTAGATATTGCTGCTGCCTGTTTTTTTAGATTAGGTTTTTATGAATGATCATTTTATTTTTTTTTTATTTTTAAATTATAAGAATAAGTAAGTTAAACACTAACAATTCAGGTAGCTTGAGGTTACTTTATGTTGCGTGTAAATTTAGCTAATTATTTAAAAAAGTGGTTTACTCAATGCTGCAAGGAGTGCAATAAAGATAAAATATGTAAAAAATTATCTAAAGTCTAAATGCTCTAAAGACATTTTATGAAAACGGTATTTTTCAGTGAGTATCTTCGAACCTATGAAAGATAAAGTAGTTGAAGGAATATATTTGTGGCTGATTATGTACTTTAAAAAAACTTCTTGCCAATAGGAAAGTCTTCCCGGAAGTTTAAGGGGCCAAAAAGAAATATCGAGTTCGTTAACGAGCCATTTTGAATAAAAAGTTAAAAAGTTAGCTTTTCCAAATATGTGAGACCACTCATTTTAATATTTAATAAATTTATCGACTTTTATTCTTGGTAAACAAAAATACGAAAAATGTATGCGCATTATTTTTTTTTCATAAATTAAAGATAGGCATTTTCAAAATATGTAATGAATGATCATCCTCAATATGAAATTCCCTCTGCAAAATTAAATTTTTTTAAAAAGATATAAGAAAATTATTAGACAAAAGCTGTTCATCCAGAAGAATCTATACGTTTGTTATAAATGATTTTTAGACAGAAGGAAAGGATTTTCTTTTATTCGTAAAAAAAAAAGATTAAGAATAAAAAAATATGTCAATATGTTTCAATTTCCATTCATACTATAAATAATTATAATAATATATTTATATAACAACGATACGCGTTTTCGCGTAGATAAGAATATAATTTAATGCAAAATAAGAAAGCAATATTAGAGTAATCATGCCAAATACAATTATTACTTTTGTTTGCAATCTCTGAATAAACAATCCCAGATATAGGTACATAAAAAATGAATTATAATATATTTTATATAAAAGTGTTGAACATAATGTAGAAAACTCGACATTTTGAAATAAATCGATGCGAAACAAGATATATGTGATGAAAATATGTTTGTCAAGCCGAAAGAATTTTAATAAAAGAGAATTCACAATCACAAAATTATAGTTATCGATCCGGTGAGAGCTATCGAGCCGGTGATATTCTGAGCTTAAATTTTAAAATGTCTGCATGAATGTGGGAAAAACACAATGTGCCCGTCCGGCGGGCAGATTTTTTTATCGAAATTTATGTCCATGGTTAGTCGTGAGCTTTTTAATGCGAATGTCGAAAATCTAGAAAACTTTCAACATAGTTTAAAATTTCGCACCACATTCCTCTTTTCTTAGGAGAAATACGTTCTTTTACTCAAGTATTCTAAAATGTTTAAAAATTGTTCATTTAATATTATTTATATTTACTTTAATTTTTACATCAATAATTTCCCAATGCGTATTTTATTTGAATTAATACTGGTTCTCATTGTGGAACGTATTGTGGTAGAAAATTATCTCAAGGTTTTTAAGCTTAAGTACAATATTTAAAAAATGTTAAGATTTTGAAATAATTATAGAAATCTTTAATAGAAAAATGAATGCTCAACAAAAAGTATAAAGATTGGTATTTCCCTAAAAAAATATGTCAATTTTATTTTAAAAAGCTGTGAAATCGAGCTAAGATGTGCAAAAAAAAAGCATTTTCTCTCCATATTAATGCTTTCTGTTTTAACGCACCCACAATAAATTTCGAGATGCAATCAGTCCGTTAACAAAAGGATGCGTTAATTGAGAGGAATAGTCGAATTGCGGAAAAACAGGAGCGTATAACTGCGTGTAACTGCTCAGCTACCCTTAAAATGGAAAATAAGGAAAAATTACCAGCGTTGGACAGCCTTCGCTGGACAGTAAGCCTTTTATACTCTGGAGATGGAAACAGTCAACAATACTTTTGCAGACAAGTGATTTCTTGGAAAAAAATATAGATGAAAGAGCAAAAGCTTTTTACATAAACACAAGGAAATTATTACAGCAAAACATCTCGACCCCGACGCGACGCGACGTCGAGCGGGCAGAATTCATTTCAGAACCGAAAACCACAGTGGACTCGCGAATCAACGACGCTGAAAAAGGGACATCCATATACGAGAAAAGAACATTAAATTTTTAAGAAGGAATTCCAGCAGGTCGTTTAAAACATTTTAAAAAATACTGAGCTGAAATTACTACAAATAAAACAATCCTGAGGTGGATGGCAGGGTATAAGATTCCTTTCAATTTTAAAATTAAACAATCCAACACTCCTTTATAGCTCTCATATACTCAACAGGAACAAGCTTTTCTATCATACTAATTGCAAACAATTAACAGTCGAAGGAAGTCGAAAAATTATCTTAAATCTTAAAAACCTAAATCAACTTTTCAATTTCAAACCTTTTAAATTGGAGGATGCCAAAATGGTCAGAAAATCAATAACTGAAGCTTTTTACATGACCGCTAATGATTAAAAAGACGCTTTTTATTTAGTATCTATTGCGAAAAGAGACAGAAAGTATTTATGATTTGAATTTGAAAGAAGACTGTATGCATATGTTTACCTACTTTTCGGTCCTAATACAGCCCTGTATACCTTCACGTCTCAGAAATACATTTCTTCGATAAAAGATTTAGGTGCAATTGCTGTGGTCGCATTTACGATAAAGTGGAAACCATATTTTCTCTACGCATTCCCTCTTTTCCGATCATACTTCGCAAAATTCGAAAAAATAAAACGTGATAAATCTAAGGGAATCTTAGTTTTACCACACGGGGAAGCTCAGGCATGGTTTCCAGTATATCTTTTAATGGTTGAGTCAAATTTCATTTGGTGAAAACACAATATTAATCTTTCAACAACGCTTAATAGGTGACCACATTCGTTATGAACTAGGTTTACCCTGATTGCAAAGATTTTATCAGAGGGGCCCTAAAAAAAACACTAAATCCTAATGAATCGATAGACATCATGCTCTTATCTTTATTAAGCGATTTCTCAAAAAAGTGCTGATAAAAAGCAGTGATATCGATTCTTTTCAATTCTCAATGACACAGGTTTTAGCGTTTCTCACCAAAGCTTTTTTAAATAGTACCTTCTATAGATCATTAACCATTTTCCGTTTGGCAATTGCATTAATCTATGGTTCTGAGTTAGGACAAGATCTACAGATGAAGCGGTTCTTTAAGGGTCTGGCTAGGTTGATACCTTAAACAGCTAAACATAATTGTACATAGGACCTAACATTAGTAATAAATACTTCAGGTCAATGGAGATAAGGTGATACATTAAATTTCACAAATTTAAACGTAAATCTTGAACCATTGCTGGCCCTTATCTTAGGGCATCGAAGTTAAATGTTACAACTAATCGCTTTAGAAATGTCCTTAAAAAAACGTAGGATGCCGATTCAAATTCCTGCTAGGATTAAGACTTCGGCTGTTTTTGTATGCATACAGTATGATGAAAAGACAGCAAAATTATTTTGACTTTCCAGACACATTTAGAAATTTTTTTTTTAATTTTCCTCAAATTCATTGAGTCCCCTGCATGCAAATGCGTACATACGTGCATTATTTCAAAAATAATTTCATTGATTAAAACAAAATTGTGTTATTGTTTAAACAAATAGTTCTGATCCGGAGATTTCGAGAATGCCGTGTCTAATCGTGCAGCTTTTAAGGATAAATGATAAACTAATGGATTAAACATAATTAATCAATTTCAACATTCTTGTGTATGCAAACTTAATAGCACAGGACTAGGTTACGAAACGGATCGTCTTCTTTTAAGAACAACTCACGCATAAGAGAGTAAACAGAGATTGCAAAATTTGAAATAAGAATAATTAAACAGTACTTAAGATCTACAGAAATGTTAAGTGATGACACAATATTTCGTATAATTTACGTCCTCTTAATGTATGGAATACATATTTGCCTGAATCTTCGTTATTTCAAGGTAGTTATGCCTGTAAGACCACTCACGTTAGCTGGTAGATTAATTCTTTATTCTTATAATTAGCTTATTCTTAAACGATTAAAAAGAGTGGGGCATGTTAACTGCCAATAAAGAAATTCGATTATTTCGGTCAGTTCGTATTGAACATAAAGTGGCGTATTTTGGCTGAATACGGGATTCTCGTATAAGGTAATTTAACAAGATAGCGGGAACGAAAAACTGATGACTTCGGCATTTGATGAATGTGAATTTCCAGCTTTGTGACCGAAACCACGCGCAGTAGCAGAAAATTACGTTTCAAAAACTTGCAGTTTGCTGTAGGAAATGATTTTAATTCATTTTCCTACTTTTGCAAAATTCCTTTAAATCTATGAATTCTCCGAATTTTTTTAATACTTCAAAAACCCTGAATTATCTAAATTCCTTCAAATGCTTTGAATTTCCTGGATTTCGTGAATTGTGTGAAGTCCCTGAATTCTCCAAATTCCCTGAATTCCTTGAATTGTCTAAATACTCTAGATTTCCTGAATTCTCTGATCCCTGATTTCTCTGAATTGTTTACATCCTTTTATTTCCCTTGAATTCTCTGCCTTCCCTAAACTCTCTACATTCGCTGTATTCTCTGAATTTCCTCAATTTCTAAAATTCCGTGAATTTTTCAAATTCCATGAATCTTCTGAATTTTCTGAATTCTCTCAAGTTTTTGAATTTCTTGAATTTCATAAATTCTATGAATTCGCTGGATTCCTTTACCTCAATGCTCTGAATTTCGTGAATACTTCGAATTCCCTGAATTCTCTGAGTCCATAGATTCCCTAAATTCTCTCAATTCTCTGAATTGTCTGAATACTCTCATCCACCTGATTTCTCTGAATACCTTAAACTCTCAATTCTATGAATTCTCTTCACTACCTGTATGTCCTGAATTTTATGAATTCCTCGAATTCCCTTAATTTAATGAATTTCTTAAATTTCATGAAGTTTCTGAATTTCCTGAATTCTCTCAAGTTTTGAAATTTCCTGAAATCTATGAATTTTCTGTATTCTATCTCTCCTTAGAATTCCTTTACCAGAATCCTCTAATTCCCCTGAATACCTTGAATTTTTCAAATTCCCTGAATACTTTAAATTTCGTGAATTCTATGAATTTACTGAATTCCTCGTATTCTGTGAATTCTCCAAATTTATTTAATTTCTCAATTTCCGGTAATTCTCTGAATTTCCTGGTATCCGCACAATTTATATTGAAATGCTACCCTGGTCAAATTGGCTAAAATTGCAATATGATATAGTTCAAAGCCTCCCGATAAAAAAATTGTATCTAATGTCAAGCTTAAAACTTGAAGATGAGGTGCAGATTTTCTATAAACTGTGATCATCACAATCTCTGACGGTACTAGAAACAAACAAAGGCAAGATATGTTATTAGTTCAGTCGGTTAAGACGAGACTATAGATCAGTCCAACGAACAAACGCAAGACATGTTATTAGTTCAGCCGGTCAAGACAAGACTATAAATCAGTCAGACCAACTAAGGCAAGACATGTTATCACTTAAGTCGGTCAGACAGGAATGTTTTTTTCCTCGATTTTCCAGGGCAGTCCCATTACATTTCCTTCAGTAGCTGGACTGGCGTTTCCTTTAATAATTGGACTGATCTACAATCTTGTATTAATTGACTGAACTGTCTTCTACCTTTAATATTTCGAACAGTATTTAGATTTCCAGGACGTCGCCATGATTTGCCTATTATGACGAGGATATTAGATTCGCTTGTGGTCATATCTTTCGCGTTTAACCTCACCTATGTCGAAAACTTTTGATTTTTTGGACTAGTACCGATTAGCATTTTTTGATCGGGAGGCTTTGAACTATATTATACTGCAATTGCAGCCAATTTAACCGGGAACGGATTTTCATGTAAATTGTGCGGGGTCCTATTTTGCATTCGCTTAGGAGCTTAAATTCTCTAAATGCCTTTACTTCTCTGAATCTTTGAATTCATTGAATTATCCAATTTCCTCACAAGATTTTCAAACGTTTGCACATAGCAAAACTCTTTTTCCGATATTTTTCCTCTAAAATATTATTATTTAATCAGGAAGTACCGATTTAAACAGATTTTAATAGATTTCTGAAACTTACCTTTAGAGTGCTGCGTACGGTTTTAATGTTTGGCACCAATTGTGAATTTTAATTGTGAAACTTTTTTTGTCTGCGGGCAGAATCGCGTCTATCAAATTAGTGATTCTTATCACTTTCTACTCAATAAAATGGTAACATTTATGGCACTAAATGCATCAGTCGGGGTATTGCAATCTGTTCTGTAGTACTAATTTACCAACTTAATAAGTAGCAATATCATACTTTTCCCTGGAGAAAGAAGAAATCTAGCGGGAAGTAAAAAGAGAAGAAACATGGTGAGGGACATTTCAACGCCTTTGACCAATTTCATCTAACAAAGTTTCATACAATAAGAAATAAGATGTACTTTCGAACACAACAGCTATTTTATTTCGTTTTTACACTCGAATTGAAAGGGTGGCCGCTTTATTATTGGCTTGAGCCATGTAATGAGCACTTTCAATAACATCATAAAAAATCTACTAGAAGAGACGGTTATATGGAAATATATGAGTTTCACGAGGAGTCAGTTCAATATTAAACTGGTCCACTAAACGTACTATAACTTGCCGGCGATTCCAGTCATATATAGGACGAAGTATATATCCATCCCGTACTCCAACGATGAAACCACGCACTGTTACATTGTAATTTGCAAATTGCTCTTGCTGTATTACTAATAAGCCATGTTCAGTTCCGTAATAATAAATACCTCTACTGACAGGAACGGCTGCTGCGAAACGATTAAAAAATAAGTCCACAAGCGTATTTGTATCTGTGTGAAGAAATAGAAACAATTAGTTTTAATAACAGAAATTAGAATTCAAGCGATTGAATAGAGAAACACAAGATATACAATTGGCTATCTAAAATCAGTTGGTTATATCTACTTATAAATATAAAAAATTAACAAATTAGTCCTCGGATAATTTATTTTTTTATTCTTCGTTCAATCATCTATCATGAAACCTTTATTAAACACTTTTATTAAAATAAACACGATTTTGTCCTCTTCTTTTTTGATAAATTCATTCGTTGTTTTCTACAAGTCCAGAAATAACTACGTTGATTTCCAAAAGTAAATCACGACATGAATCTGTTTTTTCTTAAATGTTATTATCAACACGGAATTTTAGTTAGAGTTAAAAAATAATAATTAAAATGTCACCCTCATAGCACCTTTGGGAAAGTTGTGTTCTTAAGTGCCCTACCGAAAGAAATATCTGAGTTCTCTTTAACGAAATAGCCTGGCCCATTTAAGTCTATAAACAAAGTCGATTTGAAACAAAATAGTCTCGGAGATAGTTTGAGAGATTTGAGTCCTTTTCAAAATCCTTTTAGTGGTACTTTTAAGAGTGGTGCGACGGTAATATAATGTTCCTTTTGTATTCATCACGTACCGGGCGGGCAGAGTTATTTACAGTAGTTGGTCGTGGTTAATCCGCTCTCCCTTTTTAAATTCCTCTTCAAATTATTAACACTTTTTTTTAATTGATAAATTTTCTCATTATACTTTTTTATAATTGTAACTTGTATACTGATATAGAATTTTCTAGTTGAATTAAAAAATTTCGTCTTTTTTGGCGTATCTCATTCCATTTACGAGAAACGTTCTATTAATTCCAATTTTAAGCATTAACAAAAGTTAGATATCTGAAATCATCAAAACCCGTAGATTCCAAATTATTATGCTTTTGGCTGTTAACTATAAAATTTTAAAAAATCTACTACTAAATTTTAATCCGAAAGCTTAACAAAGGACCCTTGAGTGTCGGCTACTCTATTGAGATAGCCTCTCTGCTTGTTATTTATGATCGTATTCTTATTTCAATTTCGAAAAGGATATTTTAAATCCTTCAGACCATTTAAACGAGCTTCCTGGACATTTAAAAATATCTACCTGAGTGCCTGCGGAGAATTTCTCTGAGCTTCTTTGACCTAAAGAATTTTTAGTATACACTCAAAGATACTTTTCGGTAGGGTGAAATTTGAAAAACGCGGATCATTTTTCAAAGGTCTCTTGATTCGAAGAAATAAAGCTAGTAGATCAGGCGTTCAAAATACAACTTCCTAGGGGTAGTTGTACTCATAACTAAAATTTAAGGCACCCTGATAGTCTAGGTGTTTAAAATACATATTCCTTAAGGAAATTGGGTTCATAACTGAAATTTCAAAATCCAGCTGGTCGGTTTTGTGACGGTCTCGTAATTTTGAAAAGTAAAGCAGAACTTTAGTTCTTGACAAAACTTCCCAGAGGAGCATGTATTTTGAATACCTAGACTACCGGATTTACTTCACAGAACAACGAGATATGTGAAAAACGTTAGGTGAGGTTAGAGAAAATGAAATTTAAGTTCTATAGGATCCGGCCTTGAATAAGATGTAATCTAAATACCTAGACTACCAGGTTTCCTTCTTAGAAATTAGAAACCTAGGAAAAAATACATGGATGTCATCTACTTCATTTCTAGACACAACTATTTAGGGAAAAATGTATTTTATACACCTGGTGTGCCGGGTTTACTTCCTAGAACTACCAGACCTTCGAAAAACGGTCAGGGTAAGAGAAATTGCAGTCCTGAAGAAACTTTTTTTAAGAAAATGCATTCTAAACACCTGGACTATTAACAGGTTTACATTGTAGAAGGTCGAGATTTTCGAAAAATGGCCAGGGTAATAAATTTGATTTCTAGATGCACCTTTTTCAGAGATGTATTCTAAGCACCAAGATACCAAGTTTACTTTTCAGAATGGCTAGACCTTCGAAAATGGGTTGAATAACACAAGCCCATAAAAATATTTTTCTGAGTCTTAGATGCCAACATGATATTCTCATGTCCTTTCAACGCTGAAACTGAATATGCAACCCGTTTGACTTCTATACGTCAGAATTTTGACATAACCTTAATAAGACCTAATTAACCACTGACACCACAAAAATTATTCACCCTGTTCCATTCTCAACCTCCTCCCCTAAATCTAGTAACCCTATAACCGCAAAACTTTATAGTCGCCTCTTCTAGTAATAGTAAAACCTTATAACCTCAATATCCCGTAAACTTAGTCAGAAGAAAAATCTTGTTTGGGAAAACAGAACCATTTCGTGAGATTTTCTTGTGCAACATAGTCATATTCAGTACCTCCATATCCCCAAAGTCCCATAACACCATAACCTGAAAACCCCTTAACTCTTTTCATTCTAAATTTCTTTTATCAGTATCAGCGTCAGTAAAGCTATGATAACGATTTTATTTATTGGTTAGAACTCTCTTGTCTTTGTAACATATGTGCAATGGATTTCGTCGCCGCTTCTTTCCACTGTGAATACTCTCCCTATTTAGCATTCAATATAAATCTGCTACCATATTCGTATTCCAATTCCTTGATACCTTGATGGAAGCGTTCTCATTGTTCCTCAATGTAATGATTGTCTAAGAAATTCTCAATCACATTCTTAAAGCTCAGCCATGCATCACGTTCTTTGACATTTATTGTGGAAATGAACATTTCATCTCTCAACATGTTACGAATGTAAGGTTTATCAAAGACTCTTGCTTTCAATTTCGCGCTCGATAAAGCTGAAAATCTTTTAAATAAATAAGCATAACATTGTCCTTCCTCATCCAAAGCTTTTACGAACTGTTTCATCATACCGAGTTTTATGTGCAAAGGAGGAAGTAGAATTTTGCTATCCAACTAGCAAAGGAAGCATGGAAATTTCATAGAACCAGATTGCTGACCTAGAATCATTGTGAAGATGTTGAGATCACCGAATATCTGTCATTTGCGTTCTTCATATTTAATGTTACCTAAAACCATTTGAATGTCTGCATATTCTTTCTTGAGCGTTACCGAGTGTGATATAGGTGTCGAAACATAATTATCTTTATTGTGTAATAACACCGCTTTAAGGCTTTGTTTTGAAGAATCTATAAACAATCTCCACTCTACATATTTGTATATATCTTTTTCCAATGCATTCATAAGACCATGAACATTTTTACAGTATACTAAGTCGTCTTCTTTTGTAAAGTGTTTTTGGAATGACTCATCTCTATTGTAATAAAATGAAACCTTAGTTCCTTTAGATATCATATTTGTTTCTTTCAATCTGTACGTAAGCTATTCAGCCCCATTTTATGGCAGCCCTAGTTCTCGGATTCAATCATTGAGTACTTCTTGATTGAATGGGCGGGACGTACTATCTTTTTCCTTCTTTGCAACGTTTTCTTCCTGAGCAGTGCGATCGTTATTCTCGCTGCTCTCTTTATTGATATCTTCATCAGTTGTTTCAGCAATCTCCATATCAGTCACAGATACATCAAGGACTACTTTATGATCTTTATTATTGCTTATTTTAGATATGGATTAAAAAATAGTAATAAAGTAGACCTTGCTTCATGACTTCACTCACGTAACTCTAATGATTTTAGGGGTTTAAGGTAATGGTGTTATGGGATTGCGGGGTTACAAAGCTAGTTAGCCATGACTATGTTGCACAAGGAAAACTCACAAAATTGTTCTATTCTACCAAACAAGATTTTTCTTCTGAATGAGTTCATGGGACTTTCAGGGTATGGGGTTTTATTATTACGAGATAAGAGGATTATGAAGGCATGAGATTATAGGGTGAACAGATCAATTGGAGGAGGATGAAATTGGTAGGGTAAATAGTTTTTGCGGTTTGAGTGGTTCATTGGGTGTTTTTCAAATTAAGCCCAAATTCTGACGTGTAGTGATAAAACGGGTTGCACATTTAGTTTCATCGGCTTGTCAGCTTTACTTCTTAGAATTACTAAGCATTCAAAACATTATCTGGGTAGAAAAGTTTGCCGTCCTGAACACACATCTGTTATCGATTTTAAAAAAACATTTCTTTCTCTCGAATTGAAATTCTGCAACTCGATAATAATCGATCCTCGATTGATATTTACTGACGTTTGTAAACAAATATCCACAACCTCAATACTGATTTTGAATAAACGGAACTAAGCAAATGATTTTTTTTCTATCTGATCATGAGTTCATAATAAATAGAGATATAAAAACGTTGCATCATTTTGATAATTGATTTGCCGTATCAGTTTGATACCTGGTAGTTTTGTGTGATATTTGCCAGGAGAAATAATGGAAACCAATATTACTGTATTTAGTCATTTTCAAATATTTTTTGATTCTCCGCAAACTTTCGTATCACTTTTTTTATCTATTCCAAAAAAGCCATTATTCAAAACCTTACAACTAATATCTCTTACCATTAGAATGAGGGCTTGGCACGACAAGATTTCGCCTGGGAAGCCGATCCATATGGATCATCCCTATACAATACAAAAATAAAAAATATTCAAGCTTTTATTAAATCATTGAAATGTATTAATTTCTGTTTTCTATAAGCCCAGATAAAAATGAATTATAGAAAATAAAATTTTCAGCAAATATTGATTATTCGGAAAGTCTATTTTAATTTTTTTACAAAGAAATGGTCACTTTTTGTACCTCATAAAAAAACATTTTTAATTAAAAAAATTTCAAAGAAAAATTAATATATTTTGAAATAAAGTTTATTAAATTTACAATTATTACATGGTTATATTTACCAACATTGTTAACCAAATTCAAGATGGTCATAAACGAAGAACCGATGGCGATCCTCATTTTCTTTCAACAGGGCAACTACTGTATGTGGCAAATAATTATTATTTTGTTTTATAAAAAAAGACACATCCAAAACAATAAGACTAGCTCAGATTGCAGTTTACTCAAGCCTACAGTCCTTAATAAGAAATCTCTTGAGAAAATTTTTCTCGTAAGGCTTTATGTACGCGTGTGCCACTTCTCTTCCTGATTCCGCGCGTGTGCAGTAAAAGTTTTCTGTCTACTCACCTGCTGCTTCCAACGTTCAACTTCAAACAGCAAAAATTTGTTTTAATTCACTTTGACTAAATAATGATAAAAAAATCAAATTTACAGTTGTAGATTCACGTATCATTTTGTTAAAAATATATATTTATTTAGATCACTTGGGTCAAGATGCAACTATTTTGTTAAAAATTACACTATTGTGTGGAAAATACAATTTTGTTGGAATAATTCAGCTCTTCTTGATCACAGAAGATCTAATTTAAAAATTTATGGATATTTGCTAAGAAAAAGCGTAAAATAATAACTAATAGGCGAACAAAAAGTACTCGCGTTCTACAAAAAACTAACTTTCAACTAACAAAAACTAACTATCATAAAGCAGTTTCATTATCAAAAAAACTGATGAGTTTTCAAATCTAATGAGGAATGTTCGGCTGGAATAGTTGAAATATGAATTTTCAAACAAGATGATTAATTTCCTAACAAAAAGAAAAATTTTTTACAAAATAGGTGAATTTTTAAACAAATCGCTATATCTTCAACTAAAAAAGATCAGATTTTAATCAATGAAAAAGATGAATTTTCAACGAAGATTAAATTTAGCGAGAAAAATTTTTTCGTTATAAGCAAGAAAAATCGTTTGAGTGTTGACATACATATTAGAAGATCAATTCTCAAACCACAAGAAGAATGTTGAATTGTTGCAAATATTCAACAGATTCGTCTAATTCTTATTCTTTCTCGACTGGAAAATGTTTCCTAATTAAAAATTCATCTGTTTGGGTCGAAAATGCAACTATTTTGGTAGCAAATTCCACTATTTGTCGAATATATAACATTTTAAATGGGAATTCATTTCTTTAGTTGAAAATTGAATTGTTTGGATGAAAATTCCTTCTGTCTTTGGCTGAAAATTAATCGTTTTCGTTTTAAATTTAACTAATTGGGTTCAAGCCGAACTAATTTTTTGATAGTAAATTTTTCGTTTTGAATATTGATTATTTTAGTTAAAAATTTATCTCTTTGGTTGAAAATCTAATAATTTAGTTAAAAATGCATTTTTTGTTGCATTCAGCTGTTATTGTTTTAAAATAATATTATTCTTTAGTTGAAACGTAAACTATTATATTTTTTGTTGAGTTTTTATATTTTTGGTTTTACATTAAAAGTATTACATATACGTCTGCTTACACTACAATTCCATATTAAAATTAGGATGCAAATTATTTAAAAAATAAAATTTAAAACAAAAACTGAACTTTTTAAAAAACGAAAAAATGTAATAACCTTTATAAATTCTGCGTACACAAATAGTTGATTCATCGTTATCTTACGCCTAATAAAGTGTAGTTTTCACGTTTTCGTAAAATGTAGGTCGTTCCATTTTAGTCTGTGGTATACTATTCCTTAACATCAATAACTTTTACACGGAGATAAATTTATATAGTGTAAATAAAAAATAAGTCACTGTGGAAGACAAAACGGTGCATGGAAGATATTTTTATCTAATTGAGCCGCCGGGTGAAAGAACCAGCCCGGCGTTCGAACATGCGTAAAATTGTTGTCCGAGCGTCTCAAAAAAAGGAATTTTTTTAAAATAAAAAAATCAATGAAAAAAAGTAGAATTGTAGAGAATGAGGAAATAAAACTTTTTCCTTTTAATAATTTTTTTGTCAAACATTTATTTTTAATAATAACAGTGAAATATCAAATAAAATTTTTGCGTATCGCTTATTGCTTACTAATATTTAAGTCGATATTTGTGTTTTCTGGGTTTTCCCAGTAAAAAGTATCCAGGTAAATTCGAGTTTCAAATAATTTTCAGTCAGTGATTCCTTTAAAACTGTTATATCACGTTTTTTGGGGAAATTTTATATCAATTCGTTAAAAATTTACCGTCTGCTTGCGGTGTTAGCACGAGAGAAGGCCCTGACGGAACAGTCTTCCCGGCGCATTAGCTAACAGCGCAGGCAGAAGTCAAGTACTTTTTCGAAATATGAATATCTCAGTGAATTTTCAACAAATCGATATAAGATTTTTCAAAAAACTTTATTCAACATTTTTGAACAAATCACATATGGAAAATTGTTTGAAACTCAAAGTTACCTAGATAATTTTTACTGCCGAAACCAACAAAACACAATTATCGATTTACCTCATTTTCCAATTAAATATTTTTTACTTTTTTATGAACTTTTAGGCATTGCTATAGTGTTTTCAATTTGCCCTATTATATAAAATCATTTCAGTAATATTTAGCCAAGTTAGAACAACTTAAGTTTTTAAATTAAATTAAATCAGAAAAAAACTTTTATGCTATGTTTCGCTGTTATTATTAAAAATAAACGTTTGACGGAAGAAATTATAAAAGTAAAAAGTCTTATTTCCTCATTCTCTACAACTTTGAATTTTTAAAAAATTGATTTTTCGATTTTGAACATTTTCTTCTTTTGAGACGCTCGGACAACACTGTTACGCATGTTCGAGCGTCGGGCTGATTCTTGCAGCCGGCCTCGGCGGCTCGATTCTGCACTTTACAGAAGCTTTCTAGAAATTGAAAAGTCTGCCGGTAATTCTTCATGAATATTCCTAGGCCAAAATAAAATATTAAAATCCCACATTTTTCATCATATGATATCAATTCCCAAATTCACCCACTTAACAAATCAGAATTGACTGATGTGAGTCAAACTTTGGCAAAGTGTTGCGTTATTAGATAGAAGTTTATGAAGAAATTTTCTCTCATTTAGACAAATATTTACCAAGGGGGAGGAGTTGAATTTTTTTTATAAATTTTGATTTCTTAAAAGAATTTTTTTAAATATATACTTGAATTTATTCATAGCCTAATGCTCTTCGAATTCTTTTCTTTACTTTACGAAACCTGAGATTGAAAAGTAAAATTTAATTTTTTAATAATATTTCGATTAATTTTAATAAGAATGTTGTATTATTTCTGTGTGTTTTAATATTCCATGCACATTGGGAGTAATATTGATGTATATTATGAATGTATGTTGCTGTGGTGTTGAAATAAAATTTATTTTAAGTTTTTGAATAGTTGTCAACTCTTTAGAACGAACAGTGAACATCTGACAAACTTGCAACATATTCGAAAATTAGGCCCAACGCTTTTTTGCCGCGAAATTTTTATGAAAGGCTCTGATATCACATTAGAACAATTGCCCCGAAGGTAGAATCAAATCTAGTAAAAGAGCAGAATGGTGGAATCAGAACTTCGAGAAACTCCGTAGAAAGAATAAATCATTCTACAACAGGTCAAACAGAACTAAATTAATTTCAAATTGGGACACATTTATAAGACGGTTCAGTGTAAATACAATAAGAACCTAAAATATTTAGGAGCTTTTTCGAGGAATCTAAGAACATTCCGGTCACAGCGAGGCTCCACAAGATCCTGGCGAAAAATCTGGAAGTCCGGATCGTTGATAACAAAAATGTGGATTGAGTAATTGGGTCCTTCTGTCCTTGCAAATTACTGGGGGTAGATGGCTTAAATCTAATATAATTATAAAAGAACACTTATATCGATATCCTTCCAATTTAGGACCAATCAGTTTAACCTTTTTTATTCTAAAAATGCTACAGAAATTGGTCAAGAGATACATCAGGAAGGAGGTGCTTTCAGCCTTCCTGTTTCACAGAGGGCAACACGCCTTTTACATAAGCTGCTCTGTATAAACTGCCATCCATGTTGCCATGGAATAATTGGAGCAGCAGCTGCAATAGGGAAGGCATGATATGGGCACCGTTTTTCGGCTTTTAGAGAGAGCTTTAGCAATAAATCTTCAAAAGTCTTTTGTCGAAAGACGTCGAGGTTTAACGCATTAGATCAGCTAGTAAGCTGCGTATGAAGCATACTACACTACATATGACTCAAAGCTACATGGGCCAAGGGCCTAGTCTAGGGAGCAGTACCGCGAGAATAACCACTAAGGAGTGTCTTGCGACCCCTCCTGTATTGCATTTCAGTGAACAGGATCCATCATAGACTAAATAATGTAGGGTACTATGCCCAAGCATACGCAGATGACCTTTTAATCATAATCAGGGGGTCTCATCTGGGAACGTTGATGGGTTTGACAAGGTCAGCGTTGCGCATCGTAGAACTCTAATTTAACATCTCAGGACTCTCATTAAATCCAACAAAATACCAGCCTAGTCATTTTCACGAGAAAGCATGCAATGTCCAAAGATACCGCCCCTGAATTCCGTGGTAAGATATTGACGATCTGAGGCCCATTTAAATATTTGGAGGTATTCCTAGATAGCAAACTAAAGATGGCAAAATATCTTCATACTCAGAAATTTCTCATGATATTTTACATGTCCTGGAGAGCCTTTTGTTTGACTTAGGGTTTAGGACCGAAAATACTCGTATGGATTCACTCCTTTGTCCTTAAATCAAGGCTCCTATTCACGGCAGTGGTCTTGCGGGTAGGAGTGAAACTAAAAACTCAATGCTCAGTAAAGAACTTCTACACGTTACGATGGCTACCAGGGCGGTTCACGCTATGGGCCGCCTGACAAGAGCAAATAGATGGACATTTCGTATACCAGTGTCAGGCATTAGGTAGGACCAGGCAAAAAACCCATTGGGCCCACATAATTGGACCTGAGGAAATTATAACGTGCTCAGGGGATGAGTTAATAGGCTTCACCAGCAGGGCTAGAATTATTAACTAAGTGTGAATATTTAAGGGTGTAACAAAATAGGTTTTGTAACTTGACTGTTAGGGGGGCCCATCGAGGCTTCTCGCCCACCTATAAGCTGACTAAACTAGACAACACAAACATAATGGCATACATTATTTAAGAAAATAACTCGAATTCCGAAAATTGTGATTTTTTTCATTGTTGAAAGAAATTACACTCTTTCAATAATTTAAAAAGAAAGGTCGTGGTGTAATTGTACAGCTTGTTAGAATAAATTGGAGGCGTAATAATTATTTATGATTAACAAATAACAAAAATCTTATCGGATGAACTTAAAGCGTCATGGTATCGAAAAGCTTCATTGTTGTCTTCTTGCAATTTATATAATGAGGTATGTAATTGCTTGTCTTCCATGACGTTATAGGCGAAAGAAGAGAAATAAAGTGAGTTTGCGTAACTGAAAAAAGTTACTGAACAGAGATAATACTTCGAAGAAGTTTATTAACACATGCTTTCTCATTCTGTTCTACATTTTGAACTTTGTCACTGCTTTACAAGTGTTAGTAGTGAATTTAAATTTAGATAAGTGTTCCACTTGAAATGCTACGTTTCTTGAAATTTCACAATACAAATAATGTCAATGTCATTAATACGAGGAGCAAAGATTTTTCATTTCAATGTTCAAACGAAATTATGTTCACCCTAGAGAAATAATCAGAAAATAACATATGATATATAAATTCTGATGTCAATTCTTAGCTTTAAAACGTTTTCATTGTTTGAAAAAATATCTCGAAATTGGTTAAAGCAAAAATTCGTTGCTAGTCGTTAAGCTATCACTAATAGATTTATAACTGATTGAATAAACATAATTATAAATGTCAAAATGTTGCTATATATATAGTTTATATAACAGGCCACAGTTATGAAATGTTTGTCCTCTTTAACGTGCACGTCAAGTAAAGGAGAATAAACAGGCATTGTGTCATTTAAAACGAGTCTAATTTAATAATGATCGAGCCCTGGAAAATTATAAGAAACATTTGGCATATCAGAGTAGCTATGAGTAGCAAAATATACATAGGACGATACGATTAATCATTTACATCTCATATTATAGTAATGTAAATGTTCCAATTATTATGGATTTCAACCATTGATGGATTCTTTCGTGATTCAGACTGTTAAGGCACGGATACATGTCGTATCCTCCACTTCCTAACTTCCTATTTGAAGAAATTTAAATAGTACCTTATATTTTCTAGACTTTCATCCGACTATTTCTTATGAGCAATCATTAGAAAAGAAAATATTTAAATTATAATTTTTTTATTTTGATGATTTCTAATTTTTACTGTATTGCAGTTTCGAATTCCTATATTAAATACGTCAGGAAAGTTGTATTTCAATGGTAAATCTTTTGGCCTTTCTAAAATCTTATATTAAATTCCTTGATAGTCAGTTACGAATAAATATTAAAAAATTCTACATTGTTTTATTACATTTTTCTTCAGTTTTATATGTGTAATAAATTTGAACTTTAATATTCTAAATGCTTTGTGTTCAATTTTAAGCGCGCACAATTGTCTAGTTCTTGAAACTATTCAAAATCGTAGAATATTAAGTTCATAGACATACATCTGCACAATTTTTAGTTTGAGTTATTTGCTATTAAATCATTTGGAATCAAATACATCTTGAATAATTTCGAAATAATTAAAAATTTAGACAATACTTTCTACAATTTATGCCTTCAAAAGACACAGA
This sequence comes from Belonocnema kinseyi, assembly GCF_010883055.1. Classification (NCBI taxonomy): domain Eukaryota; kingdom Metazoa; phylum Arthropoda; class Insecta; order Hymenoptera; family Cynipidae; genus Belonocnema; species Belonocnema kinseyi. The sequence continues at coordinate 170,785,591 of NC_046658.1, read as the reverse complement.
CTTTAGAACCATGCATTAAAGACCTATTTTTCATCGAAAAATGTTTCAAAATTTTTAACTCTAATAAAAAGAAACGATATAAAATTAAAAGGTTTAAAGTTTTGTAATTCAGATAATTGGAATGATTTATAAGAATCTTGTTTGCATTCTTTTTTTCAATGTAATATCTAGAAATTGTCCGATTTGTATTTGAAGATTAAGGTAAATAGCTAAATGAAATCAAAATATATAAAAATTAAAATATCTGAAATTGATAACTTAGCAATTAAATAATTTCTTTAATTTCGAATGGTTTTAATTTTTGAGTTCTGAATTGTCATGTTAAATGTTGCTTTTTAAATTTTTCCATTTTATAATTTTTGACTTTTGAATCAGAATGGAAATTTTATCTTGTGGCTTCCAATTGTAGTTGAATGGTAGATATGTCAAGGAAAGAAGGGTAGAGTCTCATGGGAACATCAAGCTGGACTCAAAACATGAAATCACTAGACATTCCAGACAGTTACATTTTTTTCTTTTTTACACACTTATACTTTACAGTATTTTGACTTTATGACGACTTATGAGTTTAATAAATTCAATATTTAATAACCTTCAGCGATGGTGGCTCTCATCAGTGAGTTTGACTAAATCTGTAAAAAGTAAATAATGCCTTGCAGCTGCGCTGTTTTACAATTGGAAGCCTTATTCTTTATTAATATTTCAGTTGTGAAATTATAAAATTATTTAATTAAGTTTAATTTTTTAATTTTATCAATAACTTTTGACAAATCTTTTATTATTCGTACAACATTATTTTATTTTAACGAAGTACAATGTAGTAGATAAAGTTTTGTGGCCAATGTTTTATTTAATTTAAAAAAACATTGCAATCAAAGAAATCTTCCAAAATTATTTTGGCAGTGACTTATATGTAAGTAAATTAAGTTTCTATTTATTTTTCAAACCAAATATAATTTTTATCTTTTTATTATTTTTCAAACAATCTGTAGAAAAAAATTTCAACGCAATTGCTGATAGCAATTAAATATTGTAAGTAATTAGCTTTTCGGTTATCCTGAGGAATTATGTCTATGAAATTCCATTCTTGTGAATTTGAAATTCCTACAGTGTTATCAATAATAAATTATGAAAAACTTTGTGCAGGTGTTAATTATTGTATAGTAGCCACATATACGCACTTTAAATTAATTTCATACTTAAATAAATTTTCGCAATAATATGAATAAAAATTGTCAAGAAAAATTGCATTTAAAGAATTATTAATTCCAATAATTTCTCCCCTTGATTTCTCGTATACAAATTATTATCACAGCTAGTCCGCCAAACAATAATGACTTTGGCCTGCCGTAGATCGGCAGCCTAAGTTGGGCCACCTTTTATATTTACAAGATGCTTATGTTGTCCCAACCTGAACAGCCAAAGTTGGCAGACAGCGTGGGACCGACAATTGGCTCACAATGGCCGAAACATGGACCAAACATCTGGGCAACTATTGTACATCTTTCGTTATCGAGTAACGCCGACTACCGGCCCAACTCTGGGCAAAAGTCGGCCCGGAGACAGACTTTCAGGAATTTGAAGGGATTTAACCGGAGTCATTTGATTATGAAAATTTTTCAATTTATAAAAGAATTTGAAAAGGTTTCGAAACATTTAAAAGAGTTCAAGATATTTTAAATAAATTTAAGAGATTTTGAATAATTTTGAATAATGTTGGAGGAATTTCGGTAGAACTTAAATGACTTTTGAGTTTTTAAAGTAATTTTAAAATTTGCAGACGGCCGTGCTCAGCTGTCGGTTATATTTCAGATTTTTTTATAATTCTTCCAGCTAGGTTAGCCGAAAGGCTTTAGGCGTTTGGAATGCGAAACTTAAAGGGTTCGAACCCCAAGGCGAATTGAAAATTTTCATAGCGTTCGATTATAAACAGTGCAGTGATTGTATTATATTTATTACACTACCCATCGTATCCTCTACTATAAGATTAGTTCTATAAAATTTAATGACTATTTTTTTCCGTGTAATTGCCATAGTTGGCCCGATTTTGGTAATGGATGTTGTACCAATAGTCGGCTACCATGGCCGAACCAAAGTTATAATTTCGCCGTTGGGCCGACTTCTAGTAGTCATGGTTCGGCTAACCATGGTTGCCAACAGTTGGAAAATAGAGTTGGACCATAGTTATCATTTCGGTATGTTGGCCAATGCCTGGTTGGCAAAGTTAGCACAACTCCGTGAAAGTTGGCCCGACTATGGCTCAATGGAAAATTCGCACATGGATCACTGTATTTTACATCTTTTCTCAAAACATTTGATTTGTAACCATTTGAATCATTAAAAGACCGTCGGTAATTCAATGGGGAGGATAAACTATTAAGATCTTTGTCATGGAAAGAAAGGCGGAAACAAAAAAGCTCCAATCTGCACAAAAGACCGTAATATTTCATTGATACAAGTAAATTTATTTCATTTCTTAAGGGCATGTGATACTTCGTTGTGTGGTCAATCGGATACATTTCCTTCTGTTTTTTTTCTACAAAAATGAAAATGTCTAAAAACTGACTTCGGCGATGCTAAAAAATTTTATAACGGACATCCCCGGACTCTTTTTTGAGGAATAATAACAAAAAAATATTATGTGCAAAATAACACTTTTATTCATGTGCATTATTTTGAGGTTAGGGTGATTGCTCAGCTCTCTGTCATTCCGATAATGTAGGTCTCTATCGTACCGATGCTGTTGATAAGCACTCTAGAATAATTATGGTATGATAAACTATCTTACCAGCCTAGCCGGTAATGTAGATAGATACATTTTTAAATTTTCGGAAACAGTTTTATTCATATTTATTAAATTTTGTATGCACAAACAACTTTACTTATCTACAATATAATACACCCAGCATATTCTGTTAGAGCAAATATTTAAATATGTGGTAATTTTTCTTAAAAATTGGTATCAATTAGTATCGAAGTGATATTCTAAAGTAGCACATTTACATTTTTATAGAAAATGTCATTGTTATAAATAAAATACATAAGCGAGTTCGTTATTTGTACAATTTTTTAAGGTCTGAAGAACTTTTTTTTTATAAATTAGTTTCATTTGGTTTGCCAGTGATATTCCGGACTTTGTGAATATCTGATTGTCATAAACAAATAGCATTAGCAAAGTAACCGCTTGTGCACTTTTGTGAGGTTTGTGGTGGTTTAAAAACAAATCTTCAATTTTTTGGCCCAAGATATTCTGGAACAGTAAATACACCTTTTATGAAAACTGTGTATGTTATAAAAAAATTTGCATAAAAAAGTTCACTATATGTGCAATTTTGAAATTTTAAAGGTACATTTTTTGGAAATATGTTTCATCTAGTTTTACATTTTTATTTCCGGTACAGGACATGGACCTTTTTTTAAAACATGATTGTTATTAACAATTTCTATAAGCATATATACTGCTTGCGCCATTTTTAAAGTGCAAGTTACTTTTTTTTAAATTTGTTTTATTTGATTTGCCGGTTATATTCCGGAACAATAAATTCACACTGAATGCAAAATGTGTTCGCTATAAACTACTAGTATAAAAAAAATCGCCGTTTGTACAATTTTTTAAAGATCAATGTACTTTTTACTGGAAATTCTTTAGAATTAGTGTTTCATTGATATTCCGAGGTAGCATATTTACATTTCATGGAAAATATACTTGTTATGAATGAATTGCATAAACAAGTTCGCTATTTGTGTGATTTTTAAACGTCGAGATCCTTTCCTAAAATTTAATTAATTTCCTTTTTGAGTGATATTTCGGAACAGTACATGGGCATTTTATGAAAAATGTGATTTTTATAATCAAATTACATTTACAATATTGCTGCTTGTGCCGAGTTTGAAAGTTTCTGCAATTTTTGATAGCTTCAGGTACTTTTTCAAGGAAATCTGTTTCAATTGAGTTTGCCAGTGATATTTCAGAGTAGTACATTCATATTTTATAAGAAATTATTGCATGCGTTTGGTACTTTACCAGATTTAGTAATTAAAGCGTGATACATTCATGAATGTGGCTTGGTCGATACCAGGATAAACGGGATATGCACGCAAGCCTAAATCAAAATTCGTGATTCATCAGCAAGATAGTATTTATCAAATGAAGGGTGTTACGTGATATTCATGGAAGTGCCACTTTTTTCAACATTTCTTAGTGGCTTCAAATTTCTTTAGAATTCCACCACAGATCTAATAACAAAAATTAATAGCTAGACATGCCTGTAACGTATACCTTCAGTATTAAAAATTTAATATTCTTTTTAGAGTTCTGGGTATCTCTTTAATACAAGGGTAGTTCAATAAGTCCTTAGAATGACCAACATATGGTGTGCGAATCGCTCCAAATCATCTGTTTTCAGTCAGCACCACTCCCGACTAGATATATGGTGCAGTCACAGTCCACATCTTCTGAGTTTACGTGTTTTTATAACCAATTGAAATCAAAAAATTGTTCCTTAAGAAAGTGGAAAAAAAACGAGTTCAGAGCGGTAATCAAACATTTTCATTTAAAGGGTTTAACTCCATATGAGATAAAAAATGAATTGGACTCAGTTCATGCTACATCTGCCCCTGCTTTAGCAACGGTTTATAACTGGGTAAATGAATTTAAGCGTGGTCGTACATCAATAAGTGACGAACCACGTTCAGGAAGGCCCGTAGAAGCAAGTACTCCCGAAATCATCAATAAAATCCACGATATGGTGTTGAAGGATAGAAGATTAAAAGTGCGTGAGTTAGCTGAGGCCACAAGGATATCTATAGGTGCAGTTGTTTCAATTCTACATGAAAAATTAGGCATGAAAAAGCTATCGGCAAGATAGCTGGTAAGGTTATGGCTACAGTTTTTTGGGATGCACGTAGAATTATACTTATTGACTACTTGGAAAAGGGTAAAACAATCACTGGTGTATATTATGCATCATTATTAGAGCAGCTGAAAGAAGAAATTTAAAAAAAACGACCACATTTGGCGAGAAAAAAAAATTCTCTTTCATCACGACAACGCCCGAGTTCACATATGCTTTGTTTCAATGGCTAAAATTGAAGAACTAAAATTCGAATTGATCGAACACCCACCGTATTCACCAGATGTAGCCCCCAGTGACTTTTTCTTATTTCCAAACTTGAAAAAATGGCTCGGTGGACAGAGATTTCCAGACAACGAAGACGTCATTGCCTCTGTAAGTGCTTATTTTGAAGAACTTCCGAAAACGCACTTTTCTGAAGGATCAAAAAAACTTGAAAAGCGATTGACCAAGTGTATAGAGCTCCAAGGAGATTATGTTGAAAAATAAAAAAAGATTTACCCAAAAAAATTTTTTTTTATACTTCATTGTAAGGACTTATTGAACTACCCTCGTAGGTCTTGAGTTCTTTATATGTTTTAGCAATAGTTCTGAAAACTAAAGCATTGGAAACTCACTTTTTGAAAATGGGAGTCCAGCTTCAGACTCTCCTCCACTTTTGAAAAATTGAACTGTTTTTTAGTTCCGGGTAGACAACACATAGTCCTAGAGTTCCACAAAATTTTTAAAAATAGTTTCGGCTAATATCACCAAAAAAACTTTTTCCAAAAATAGTAGCTAGTCCCCCATTTTTTACAAATATAAGTTTAACTTGCATGATTCTCTACGTTCAGAATAGTTCTATAGTTCTCTGATTTGAATATGCAAAATAAATTCAAAATGTATAAAAACACATTTTTACAAATGCAAAATGTTGACACTCTTCCAAAAGTTTAGTATAAGTTTCTGGATCCATCAACAGGAGTTCTACAAACAAAATGTTTTATAACACTTTTTGATCAAGTAAAATTTGAAAATTCAAATTTTGTTATTTCATAATGTGAAGAGTTCCAAATGTTCTGATCGGAGTTTTGAACTTCTTAATTGCAGCTGTACCAAGAAGTATTATAAATGCGATCAGATGTCTCACAATTCTCAATCGAGACATAAACAGTATTATGGCGGTGTATTAAATCTCTTTTATATAACAACATCACAGATCTTGTATAAATTATATTATTCTTGAAATAAATTTCAGACACGAACCAAGAATTTATGTGCTAGCAATCACTAATAAGAGATTATGTTATCTATTAATGCTTGCACGGGCCATGAACACGAGTCTGAAAGCACCTTAACAATATTCAAAGATATTTTTTCAGTGTGATAAATCTGAATGAAAACTAATTTGTAATGTAAGTCGGACAGTTGTTTTGTGACCCTACTGAGAATAGTCCATTAAACCACGCAATGGAGCTTTATTCGTCTTTCAGATAGTCTTTATGAAAGAACTCAGTGAGATTGGCTTGCAAAAGCAATTTCTGGTGCTCAGACAGATATTTAATTTTATATTGGATTATTTCAACAAATATTACATCCTCATGACTGAGGTCTATGCTTTCGATTTTGCGAGAATCTTTTTTTTTCATTGACGTGGCTTGCAACAACTTCTGTCAGAAATATCTGTGATTTTTCCAAATTATCTGGTTTTTCAACTTCACTTTCAGCCAAAAGCATAACGTCTAAAAAATGAGCAAATGAGCAGCTAAAAGCATAACGTCTAAAAAATCATAATATTTATACTTATATAAGAAAAATTGAATTAAATGATTTTCAAAAAATAATAAAACAATAAAAACCCACAATCACTATCTTTGTCACTCAATGTTCATGGGTCTGCTCTGCATCTTTTAGTTGTTTCTAATATTCTGAAACACACTTTTTTTGCTGGAATAGGAATTTACATTTCTTATAAAAAATTATTTGTCATTCACTTATGGGTTTTAACTGTTAAATGGTTTAAAGAAATTCAACTGTTGCTTTATAAAGAAACCTTTTTCTGTGTGAAATACCGTTTCAATTTTTTTCTTCCATAACTGGAAATCGTGTTCCTTTATTATAAGAATTTTGTAACAGATCCTATCCTTGATTAGCATCGTTAGCTAAAAATATGGAAAAGGCAGCCAAATTAATTTATTGATATAATTTATCGATATACTTAATTTAATTTTATAATTTCTGAAGGCTTACTTTCTTTCCTCAGATACACTGCTTCAGGGCTTGAATATTGAATAAACTTTAATATAATCTCATCTCATTGTCTTGAGACCAAAAGCCAGTGACATGTGACTTTATAACAATGACTGATGATGTAAGATCTATTTAAATAATTATCCACTCGCAAATAAAATTTAGTTTATTCACAGCTAAGTACATAGGTACTTTAAAACTGATATTTTTTATGGCTTAAATGGGTATATATACCGAAAGATGTCATGCAGTAATTAATAATTTTATTATACTCTCTGCAAGCTATTCTCTACATACTTCAGTCACGCAGTTGAAAATGAGGATCGCTATCGGTGTTCTATTCTTCACTTTCGTGGTTTTGGTTAATTATGTCGGTAAATAAAACCATATCATATTTATAAATTTAATTGAAATTTTAGATAACATATATTTATTTTGCGTACAAATTGGTAAAATTGTACATTTTTTTCTCATAATGTACAAAAACTGACGTTGCTTCGTGAATAAAATTACATTAGTCTTTTCGGACAATTACCGTTCCGTTTGATTAAAATTATTGAATAAATGCTGAATTAATAATATTCGAACGCAATATTTCATGCAAATCCAGAAACTAATTTATAAATTTCTATATTTTATAGGGGTGACCGGAATGGATCAGTTGGCCGGTCAAAGAGCCCGTCCAATGCTCTATTCTACTGGTAAGTCGTTTGGTTTTAAAAATATTCCTTTTTAGAAATAGATACAAAAACTAATAGAAAATACAACCCTACATTGGATAATAATGATGTTTTATTGATAATAATAATGATCATAATGATGTTTGCAAATAAGAAAAAATCCTTCTCTGAAAAAATAGGGTTTTAACAAAAAAATCGAAAAAATTCTTGTTCCTTTCTGAAATGCCGATTGGGTAATTTATATTTGAAGAAAATAAAGTTGCCAAATTTATACATATAATTAAGAATTTAGTTTTAGATAAAGGGCAGTAAAAACAGCGTCACATTTGTGTAAATAATAAAACCGATAAAAAATTAAGATTTATTAATTTTATCATTTTATAAAGACCAGACATCTTCAGTGGGATAAAGATTTGTATTTGATATGTGCGAAAGTTACTTTATTGTCATTTATAATTCTTGCTTCTTTAATCCAAAATAGAACCTTTTTTCAATTTTTGATCCTGAGATATGACAAAGTTTACTTTGAACATCGACACTTTAGATTTTTTCCACGTTTTCGGAGACCAACCTTAAAAAGAAAAAAAATGGTCCTAAATATTTCGATTTGAGGTTTGATATTTGGTTACGATTAAGTTAACGTTAGTGTTCTTTCTTCAAAAGCACTATGAATTTTAAGAAACTTTTCTTATTCAATTTTTATTACAAAAATGTCACTAGATTTAAACCTTAAATTTCTAACCGCTCGTTAATTTTACAATTTTGAAACTTAAAAATGCTGATATTAAAAAATTAACTTATTTAATAGTTCATATGTAAGTTTACAATTAATGTCATTATTTGATAAGGAAATAAGTTAATTAAATATTTCCAGAAAAAAAGAGGAACTCTCAACAAAAATGTTAAGTTTTCTAGCCAGAATGATTTTTCATTAAATACAAAATAATAATTCATCCAAACTATTGAGCTAACAAACCAAAAAGGTGAATTTTCTTCAAGAAAGTTAAGCTTACAAACCACAAATATGCATTTTCTCTAAAAATAATTGAATTTTAAATTCAAAAACGAAAAATTTCCAACACCATAAGTAGACTTTTAATAAAAAAAGATCAATATTATAAAAAAAATTGATACTTACATTTTTAACTCAAGACATAAATTCTTAACCAAAAGGATTAATATTCATACCGCAAAATTTAAAGTTACATGAAGTTAAAAAAATTTCCAACCAAATAGTTAAATTTTCTACTACATACAATAAATATTTACACATCATGAATTCCTAAAATTTTAGTTAAAAAGTTACTTTACAAAAAAAAGTTTTAACGAAATAATCAAATTTAAAAGAAAGGTTTTTCAGCTAAAATTAGGAATCCTCAACCAAAAAAACAAATATTTAATAGTGTTTCCACTTTCAATTAACCAGTTGAATTTTGAATCCAAAAAGTGTTTTCAGACGCTATTCACGAATAGCGAAAATCTTGAAAATTTAATCGAATTTTTAAATTAGGAGGAAAATGCTCAAAACAACGTAAAATTGACAGAATGTTTTAAGAAAGAAAATTGGAACACGCTGTAAATTATAAATTTTTTACCGTTTTTCTTTTGAAGAGGGTTTTATCTTGAAAAATCTGCCAAAAATCTAAACTTTCACGTTTTAAATTATTTTTGTGATATTACAGGATAAAATTGTAAAGAGAAGCTGAAATCATAAACAGAGCTGGAAAAGTTAACCGTTTGTGGCCAGTTTTAATTTCTAAATGATTATTCAAATTTAAATAATGCAATGAAAATATAGAGAAACGGTTATCCTTTATTTCTTATAGACATACAAAGGGGAGTCATATCGCCTAATGATAAAAATTATTTGTTTTCTTTCAAAGTAAACCCCAGGAATAAATTTGATCTTTCAAGAACATAAAAACGTTGCCTCACATTTATCTAACGAAAGATAAAATTTATCCGTACAAAAATAAAATTTATCCGAAAAAAATAAAGTTTATCTGACGTAAATATTTTTTTGACATAGTTTATATGTCAGATGAATTCGTCTACGAGTCCTTCATAAATTTCAAAATCCTCGCGTTATTCAATTTTAAATATTCTCACTTTATTTCAATAATTTTAAACCCAAAAACCACTCACCAACACTTACTGAATACACAGTCTGGACTTTGGTTAGTTTATACCAAATAGTGTTTGTTTACAATTTTTGAAGTCAACATCAGGGTCGATAGAAAACTGGAGATTTGTTCAACAAAAGTAAGAGACCGAAGTTAGCTGAGTGTTCTTACTCGGACAACTTCAATCCCTTACTTTTGTCTGACATATAACCTATGTCAAAAAAATATTTACGTCAGATGAAGTTTATCTTATTTTCAGATAAATTTTATCTTTTGTTTCAGATAAATTTTAGCTTTCGTTCGATAAATGTGATGCAAGGTTCTTATCTTTTTGAAAGATAAAATTTATTCCTGTGATTTACCGTGTCAATGAATTATAACTGAATCAAAAAATGATGTCATTCATATTGCATAAGTTTTTCCTCAAAATCTATAAAAAACGGTTGAAAAGTGCACCGTGTTTTATTCGAAAGAAAACCATAAACATGGGTTGCATAATAGCTAATCAAACGCGAAATACTAAACATATTTGAAAACTAATTTTTGAATTTCTATACATATTTATAAGTTTATAACTTTCATTATTTAAACGTTATAATTATAATTTCAGTCGAAAAATTAATTGTTTTTGTGTTTCTTACAGCTCCAGATTCGCCCGGAGTTGTATTTTTCAATTATTTAAGAGCAGCTGAACCTGTTAGTTTTGGTATTTTTTATTACGAAAATGAACATGGCTTAGTAGGATTAAAAAAGGAGGAACTCGAGAAATACAAAATTATTGTGCGCGGTTTTATAGTTGGAATACAGGACCAATATCTACTTCGTCCAATTTTTGATTTCCATCGCCGACCAGTTGTAGTACGTTTACCGGACAAAGCGAATATTGCACTGACCTCACGTCTAGCTCTTGTATTCCCATATAACCGACCCTTCAATCACATTTATAATTATATAAATGAAAATGCTCATTACTCAACTCCAACCAATAATCATGTAATACTCCGTTAATTGGAGACAAGAAATATGTAATCCTGAAATAAAATATCGTCTATGTTATAAAGTGAAGTTCATTTCATATTTTGTGCAACTGAGATAAAAAATGTTCTATATAAAATATCTATGTGTTCCAGGATAGGACGCACCAAAATTTGCAGCAAAGTGAAAAAGCCCGGCAATATTTCTTCTGGAAATAACACTAGTTATTGTACAGGTATTAGATTTCTAAGATTATTTTTAGCCGATATACATCAAACATTTGAAAATCAATCCAAAATCGCGATAAATACCTTCTGCACAGAAAAAATCTTCTGGAAATTTTAAAATAAATTAAATAGACAAAACTCTAGAGTCGTTTTGATGAAAATCTTTATTTATTACTTAGTTTTAGAAGTATTTTCCTTTATGTGTAGTAAATTGCATTTTTTGTCCGTACATGAAATCCGTAGCCTACAATATTGAATTGATTTTTGTAAAAATTGTAGGACATGCAATGTATATTGTGTGTGTATGTATATACTCAACAGATACTTAAAGAAATAATTTGACTGAACAATGGATGCATAAATAAATAATACATCATTAGTTACCAAACATGTTAGCAGTATTATTTGATTTGAAAATAATTCTTTGACATTTAAGCACGTGCTAAAAATAATGTCCTGAAGATATACAGCGCTTGATAAAAAAAATAATTAGTGAAGTGCTGTACCTGCATCTGATATTTGGTTGAAATAATACCACAATTTGAATACAATTAGTGAAGCTTAATAAATAGTAATAAATATAACTTAATAGAATTTTAAATACGAATTACTCAATTAATTTGTCAAATTTTTGAACTATTAGAAAAAAAAATCAATCACGCCTGTCTTAATTAAAAATGGATTTTTAAATTTAAAAAACCATTAAGAGCGTTTACATAAAACTATTATTTAAAACAAACCGTTTTTTCACAAAATTCCTTTTATGAACTTTACAGGCTGGTAACTTTTTCAACAATACGCATGCTATACGAATAAGAATCAATAACGGAAACACGTACATATACTCAAATCTGACTATTCCATCTTTCACTTTAGCATTCATTATTAATTTAACTTAATCAATAAGACAGAAAACTTAAACCTAAATTTTGCGTTTTCAAAGGAATTTTATGTCGATTTATTAAATATTTGAAGCAGAAAAGACGAAATTTTTAAAAAATGCTATTGGTGCTAGCATTAAAAATGCTAGCCAAGGTATACATAGTAGTGATATAATGAAAATTTTCTTCTGCTGAATATTAAGAGATGAGTGGGTACACGAGAAAAAAACTGTTATCACAAATTCTCTTCTGACTATAACCGTTGATTTCAGGAGACAACAACTGGAAATTTGGCATTCGTTTCAGAATTCTGCTCTCTTAGTTTTAGTATGTTATACTACTTTGTTTAGTTGTACCGTGCTTGAAACGTTAAAAAATTTAGAGTTCTAACAACTGATTGGTATTTTTACTATAAAAATTGATATTTTAAAAACTATTTAGTTAGTAAGATATCATACTGCTATTTTATTAGTTGATACTACTATTTTATGAGTGGGTACAACAATTCCATTAGTTGCCGTGACTATTCAGTTAGTACAATCAACTAAGTAAATGGTTGTCCTAACTAATAAAATAGCAATACCATATTTACAAACTAAATAGTTGGCGCAACTAACAATTTTTTCAGTGAGTAAAGATAATTTTAACAATGATTATTTCGTACACCTAATTTTTAGAACAATTCGTCAGTTTTTCTTCAATTGGGCTTTCAGTAGTTTATCTAAAACGCTGTAGTAGATAGAAGAACTTTAATTACTTTTTAACATTGTCATCATTTATGACTGGGAAATTATTAGAATTGTCCGAAATTTGACACCACTGTTTTTAAACAGATCTCCACGTTTTAAAACCCCCTGAGTCCGGTAATAAAGTTTATGTGATGGCGTTTGTCTGTCTGTCTCTCCATCCGTCCGACCGTCCCACTGTCGAGGCCGACTTTCGATTTTTTTTAAAATTTGTATAGAGCTGCAAATAGCGAAAAAAAATGTATTAAGAAAATTTGGTTGAATTCTCTGTGACAATTTTTCTCAATGGCATCAGGCCTCAGGTTTAATGCAAAAGGGTCAATACAAGAAAAGAAATGTAATAATAGGTCAAGTTATTTGTTATAAGCAAATATTTACAACAAATAGTCAGTATGATGGATTACATTTTTGTGAAGTATATTTATGCATCGTAATCGCTCGTTTACCGCAATGCAGTGAAATGTCATCATGAAAATTGGTTATCCGATATAATTTGTTAAATTTATTAACAATTATTATAAACGAATGCATGATTATAACAGTTTTGGGAAGAAGCAAACCGACTTTTCTTCTGATTATCTGCAAGTCTCATTGCTTGCGATACTCATTTAATCATTTTTAATTTACCCAGAAAAAAAAGTCCGAGGACGCCCGTCAGCATGTTTTCAACATTCCCCAGATTTTCAGGACAAAATTTATTTATCAAGCCATTATATCCATCCTAATTACGATAATATTTCGGACTTTGATTTTCTTCATTGAATTATATCCATCAGAGGTCGATTACGTGTGTGCTTTAAGATTAAATTTATAATGTTAGATAAAATGTCGAATTAGGATATGAGCGAAAAATATGTTCTTTGAAAATAGATTCTATTAAAAACGAATTTCTTTTATAATTCCAAATGAGATCTCCTCTAGAACTAATTCCTCATTTTCGTATTTTTTAATTGGGAATAAAGGCTGAAGACATAAACTCCTATCCTGATCAAATCGGAGTCCAAGATTAACCTTCATTCAACAAACATACCAAACGTGGACCCGCAGTTAACCTAGCTAACAGACGAGGCGTAGAACAAGCATCTGAAGTCGATCCCTTGACACGTGAAATGTTGCTCACGACAAGAAAGTGATACTTATTCGAACGTTAATTCAAAATTACATAACAAGAAGTTCATCGCGATACGCCATCCCATATAAGTTCTGCAAAATTTGACCCCAAATTCAATCTTAGATTAATAAGTGATCTGTTGAGTAAATTCAATGGCAGTGAACAAAATTTCCTCGACTGGAAGAACGAGATTCTATTATTGATTGCCATTTCTGATCTCGAAGATAATCGTACCAAGAGAGTGGTCAGCTCTAAGCTCAAAGGATAGATTGAATTGGAGTGTTTCTACTCCAAGTCGGAGCATATAGAAAGGAGCATGGATTATTTATTCATAGAAACAAGAAAAATGTTCGATTATCGTCCAAAGAAAATGGAACGCCGACGTAGTTCCGATAAAGAAAAACACATCTGAGTGAGAAATTCTGTCAGTATTACCACAAAAATCTAATTTTGGGTTATAAAATCCCTGTGGAAAAGGATGGATTGGTTGTCTACATGATCAACAGGATTCCAGATGTGCAGCTAAAGAATAATACTCGAATCAAAAACTTCCGTTGCTAGAGGCCTTTAAGATAATCTCGTTGCCTCTTGAGCTGCCGAAAGGACATGTTACCAAGTGATTTCATTAACAGAAAAATGATTCGTCCTATTATTCGAAGTATGTATCATCTGTAGTGTCGACTGAAAAGAAAAACGGTGATTCGCGATTTTATATAGATTTCTGAATGATGAATAAAATACCGGTACGCGACAACTTATCCCTTGGTTTTGTTAAAGCTCAAATAGATGCTCTACGTTGCAAGAAATACTTTAGTTTACTTTATTTGAGAGACGGCTAATATCATATCGACGTCGCTCCTAAATTGATCAAGTAAACCACGTTTGCCACGTCGATGGACTAATACAAGTATATAAAGATGCCCTTTTGTTTTAACGCGGCTCCGTTCACCATTAAACGTTTAATTAACAGCGCTTTTTCAGATTTGATCAAGGCAGGGAAAGTAATTGTTTACTTCGATGATGCTACGTTGGTAATAGAAAAACAACAGAAGAGCAAATTAAAATTCTGAGTAAATTTCTTGTGGTAAAGTCAACAAATATAGTAGTCAGTCCGTCGAGAAAGGGTAGAAAGCCATTAAAAAATTTCCAGAACCTCAAACTGTTCTATAAATTTATCGATACTTGCGTCTGTATCAGTATTTTAGGAAATGCATGTATTAGGAGACATTGCTACGTAAAATACCGTGCAAGCTCAGTAGTATAATAACAGGTATTCTAACAAAAAGCTGCTTATTAACTAAGGACAGAAAGGTAGATGAGGAATTAGATAGACTTATAAACAAAAATAAAAAGGTTATTGGTAGAACAGGGCCCCTTATCACAAGTAACAATATATCTAGTTAAGCTAAAATGGCAAAACATAATTACATATTTGTAGCGACTGCACTAGAGTGTAGCTAGACATGGACCTATCAAGAAAAAGATAAGAGTAAAATTAATGCAATTGACATGAGATTCTGGCGCATAATTTGCAAGAAATCTCTGATGAATAAAATGAGTAACGAGATAATTCTCAAAGAATGTGGTGCAGAATAGACATTAGTAGACAATACAAGGGAAAGAAATCGGTTAAGATGGTTTGGGCATGTAAAGAGAATGCCAAATGAACGACTAACAAAACAAGTGTATCAAGGCAAAGTGAATGTAAGCAAGTCCAGATACAGACCGCGAAAAGAGTGGCTAGAATGTGTGAATGAGACCTTAGATATAAGTGGCATAAGAAGCAACAGAAACACGAGAGCCTGCAGGAAAAAATGAATGAGCGTAATAGAAACTAAAGAAGTATCCCAGGACAAGAAAGGATAGCGACAAATATTTAATGAAAAGATTGTTAGTAGAGTTAATGACGCCTGAAACAAAAGACCTTGGATACCAATGGATCCAAGTGGGGAACCTCATATGACGACTTTGTGAGGATCTTCAATTGGAGCGATTGCTAGGGAAATTTTCCAGCAGCCTGGGTCGGAGCAGTGTTGCGGGACGAACGTTTTATTTGAATAAATAACACAAGAAATTTGGATCAATTTTAAAATTGTATATCCCTTACTCACATTACTCCCTTTCCCACCGAATGTGTCACGCCTACCCCGAAAGGGAAATGGCCTAATTGTGTAATAATAATAAAAAATGTTAATAAGTCAATCGATGTATCTCGAACCAATGACTCTTTTATATTCTTGCTTCAACTTTAAATTATGTCAACGAAAAAAGTTCCCTCATACAAAACTGAATTTTTCGACATCATAGAGGGTTGCAAAATATGCAAAAATATTTTTAGCATTCTATCGGTCAGTTTCAGGATATTAGTGGTAAAAATAAGTCCTTCAAATTTCAGCAATTCATCTTCAATCTTTTTCAATTTATCCTATTCACACGAAAGTTTTACAGCCACAGCATTTCGTAGATGTTACCATTACCAAGCTTCCTTTATGGGGAAGCAAAAATATTAATTTTGAATCCGAAACTGATGACTGTATAAACAAAGTTTTCAATGTTAAAAAAAGTAATAAATTTTGTTATCAAAAATATGAATTCTTGACCACAAATATAATGTGACTTTTCAACATAAAAGCATGAACTTTTAACCAAAAATAAATTAATTTGTATATTTCAGTCTACTGAACTTGTTTTCGTATTGAAGACGATAGATGAGAAAAAAAGGAAATACTGTGAAGCCAAAGATAAATAAAGAGGAATTTTAATACCTTATAGACTTAGAAATAGTACTTTAACTGAAAATATATTTTATATGAGGATAGGGTGTCGAAAATTTCAGAAAAACACCTGAAGCAGTCTATGAATGACCCATAATTTGTTTATTTATTTATTATTATTTCATATGAATTAATGCTTATTATATTTTAGATTAAAACTTATGTTATTCAGTACTACTAATACTATTAATTAAATTACAATTAATACTGAAATACATGTGATAAAGTGATGTAACTTTTTTTAACATTTGATTTTAGTTGCTCTTGCGAATACATATGATATTTTATTCTACTTTTAGAGTTTCCTTAAAGAAAATAATCGCCTGCATAGTAATTATTTTTCAGTATTCTCAAAACGGTGAAGATTAACCCTAATATGATCCCAAATAAAAGTGTTTGGCGCTTTGTACGGAAAATTTAAAATCTACTGGTCGGACAGATGAAAATTGGCAGAATCATGTGGGCGTTATATAACTTCTTTATCAAAATGATCCAACATAAGCAAATTTCATTGGCGTAGTGTACTCCGATATAGTCATAAATAAACGTCTCTCCATATGTTGACGCATAAAGTTGACACCGCCTCCACTATGACGGTTCTGATGTTGGTCTCTGAAATAATGAATACCATTACTATCAGGATCTCTTGCAGTTATACGATTCAATCAACGGCCTATTATAGCAAGAGGGTCTGTAACAAGAATTATAATAAACTATTTTTTATATAAAAAACCTAGCCGACATTTTTGATCAGCCTGAATATAAGAATTGTATCAGTTGGCAATTCTTCTTGCACTCTCTTTCCGATTCGAAAGTTGCGCTACCCCAAACAGTTCTACGCACCTGCAGCTAATCTTTCGATCTTCGATGTAAATCCGACTATTAAAATAAATAGAAATTGGGATATATGAAGTGTTGGAACCATTCTAATCCACTCAATGGCCCACTTTGCATCCCTAAAACACGTATTTTCCTATCCCCAATATCGGTAATTTTCTATGTGTTCTACGTTTCATGACCGAAGATTGTTATCTTTATCTGTACTTTTGTCTATATATTTATTACGAGTTTCAATCTTTGTTAATCTGTTTTTCCGTTTTACGTAACCGAGAACCCTTATCTGTTTTTTTACCTTATTCTATATTTTAAATTTAAATTTAAATATTTGCATATGGACTGCACTTTTGGGGGAGAGAATCCTGTGCAATTGTAAAAAAAGCGATGTTTTTTCATATTGCGAAATTTTAATATCTTAAAAGTATACTGGGTAAAGGAATAATCGAAATATGAAATATTTACGAAGCTATCACAAATAGTAGAAAGCGCCGCACAGTGGGGTGAAATCGGAAAATGAGGTTCAAAATGACATTTAGAACGCAATTATGCACCGATTTTAGAATTTTTTTTTTAAATTCAGAACTAAATTTTTCAGAAAATGGTGGGAGTAGATTTTTTATTTTTTTGTTTATTTAATTTTTATTTTAATGCAAACATCGAAAAAATTGTCGATTTTTCTAATTTCATTTTTTATCTTCTAGACAAAAATTTTTTTATACTTCTCGTCCCTTGAATTTAGTGCACAGGGTTATAAGAAATATAAAAAAATTCATAACTTGCATAGTTAATTGTTATAAACAAATTGTATTAACAAATACTCGACATTAAGTGTTATTCGGCTTCAACGTATATTTCTGCTCTGAAATCGCTTGCT
>NC_046658.1:170742999-170767181 GCF_010883055.1 Belonocnema kinseyi | reverse complement strand
ATAATTTGTTTATAAAATAAACAAATAACATTTAATATTAAATTTAAATATTCACGTATCATCCTCACAATGAAAGCAAGCGATTTCAGAGCAGAAATATACAATGAAGCCGAATAACCCTTAATGTCGAGTATTTGTTAATACAATTTGTTTATAACAATTAACTATGCAAGTTATGAATTTTTTTATATTTCTTATACCCGTGTGCACTAAATTCAAGGGACGAGAAGTATAAGAAAAATTTTGTCTAGAAGATAAAAAATGAAATTAGAAAAATCGACATTTTTTTCGATGTTTGAATAAAAATAAAAATTATATAAACGAAAAAATAAAAAATCTACTCTAACCATTTTCTGAAAAATTTAGTTCCGAATTTTTCAAAAAAAAAATTCTAAAATCGGTCCATAATTGCGTTCTAAATGTCATTTTGAACCTCGTTTTCCGATTTCACCCCACTCTGCGCCGGGACCGCATACTATAAACTAGCGAGTCAGGTACCTGGAGCGTTTGAAGTGGGGCAACCTATCTTTCACGATATCTTTGTACAAACGTGTTGTATCCTTATTTTTGGCAAAGTAGAACCATATAGTTGCGAAAGTATTACGTCTATTATAAGCGCCTATTATCGCTTATTGATCGGTCAGTCACTAAAACTAATAGTTTTATCGCATTTAAACTATAAACGCGATTACCTCAAAACTGGTTTTTTTTTTAAATTGATCGTGCTGTAGCTCCAAACTATATCAATAGATCTAGCTCAAATATCAGATGGTTTCTATCTATAACATCATTGGAAGGATGTACCAAAATTTTTAACAATATCGCGTAAATAAATTACCTTTTTGGGCTAAAAAATGTCGAAACAATAGTGGAAAATTTGAACATTTGATTAAAAAACCTACTTAATTTTATATTTTATACTTTTTTATAGTTTAATAGACTATTCCTTCCCCTGCAAATATCAGCAATTGAAAAATATTTTTTTTTCTGTGTCAGATCAATAGAAGAAATATGACAAATACAGCACTTTTCGATGTCACGCAAAAAAAAACGCTTCAAGGAATATCCTATAATGCCGCTATTTTGTTTTGTAAACAAAAATGTTTTCCAACATTTGAAATTTGAAATGAAATTATTTTGAAATTTAAAAATGATGCGAATATTTTATCATCTTTAAAAACATGCATTAAAAACTACTCGTTGTAGGGCGTGTGAAGGGTTTTCTCCCCTTAAGTTAAGTAACAGCTCCAGGAGGTGGAAGGGTACCATAGATAGTTAATATAAATTAATAAAAATGTAACTGTTAAGTCAACAATTCAACAATTTAATTAAAAATTTTCCTTTTCATTGAAAAATTTTAACTTTTTTGTTGAATATTCAAGTATTTGATGGGAAATTTACTTTTGGTTCAAAATTCATATTCTGGTGCTGAAAAGTCAACTAATTTATTTATTATTATTTTTTTAAACTTACATTTTTTTCATTTGTCTTTTTTATTTGAAAATTGATCAGTTCTAGTAAAAATTTCATCTTTCTTTAATAATAATGGATTTATTTGTTTGGAAATTCAAGAATTTGGTACCTTTGCAGAAAATTTACTTCTTGTTTAAAATTCATATTCTATTGTTAAAAGTCAACTAAAATCTTTACTGGGTGATAATTTACCTATTTTTTGGGTGTAAAGTTGTCTTTTTGATTTACAAATTTATCAGTTTTAGTAGAAATTTCATCTCTCTTGCATCAAAATTCAATTGTTTGACTGATAATTAATATTCTTTTCTTGAGGCTTCAACCATTTTGCTTGAAAATTTTGTTTGGACCACTATTTTAAAAGATCCATTCTTCCTAAAGTTACATTCAGATTAGAAAAGTTACTAGATATGTGTAAAATTTGACCCACCCTCCAACGATTTTGTCAAAGTCTCTGAACGAAAAACAAGTTATTTGCAAATGTGTCACCATGTATGCGTCTGTATTTGTAGATTTTTAGTTTGTAACAATTTTAAAAGTGAACGCATTTGGAAAATTTTTGAAAATACTTCTTTCTAGTTGCAAAAATTCTCGGTAGGGTTCTTCCTGTTACATTAAAATTCGAATATTTTCTCCTAATGACTTTTTTAAAAAGTCTTTAAAAACTTTAACTTTTAAACTTAAAAAAAAAACTTTTGGAATTTTTTTGAAAAATCGAAAAATTTAATTTTGACGCAGTCAAGTTTTTAAATAAAAAGATCAATTTTTGATAAAATAGTCCAACTTTTAACCACAGGTAAATCTTAACAAAAAAAAACTACTCGCTTCGTGGCCACATTCTCATCGCGATGATAATTAATTAAGTATAGTCAAAGATTAAGTTTCTCAAAGCTCTGTAGGCTTTGAGGTACACAATCTCAGGGTGACACTCGCGCTGTGCGCTCAATTTTCGACAGTCATTTGTAAACAGGTTTTGCTCAATTTTTTTTCTCGTAACTTTCGTCTTTTTTCCACCCATTTTTATTTTTTTATTTTCAATGTTAATTTTCACGAATAAAACAAAAAGTACGCGTCCTATCAAGAAGTGATTATTAACGAAATTGTGAATCTTTTTTGGGATAACGATTTTTGTTAATTCATATTTTTTGTGACCTACATAGTTTGACCACAAAATGGGATTTTTTATTATTTTTTGTGCAATCAAAATAAAAAATTTCGAGTTTTCAAGAAAATCCGAAATTTTCGTATGATAATCTTGTAGGGATTTTAAAAATAAATGTTTTTTTGCTTTTGACTTTTTTCATTTCGTGTGTTTTTTGGCTTACAATTTTGATTTTCTGTCAATTTAAAAATATTTGAAAATGCTATAACTCTCAGAATTTTTTTTGTATAAAAAAAACTCATTAAGATCAATTGTTTATTCTTTTGAATACTATAAATATCTGTACATGGAATTTTTAAGTTGAAAAAAGTGGTCTCAATAATTGTCAAATTGCACTCATTTTTTGAATTTTTATAAAAAATGGCTGGTTATCGAACTCATCCTTTCTTTTAGCATATAAAAAAGTGTGCCAAATATGGATTTCATCCGTTCATTTTTTTCGAGAGTTATATTGTTTACGGGCGGACGGACAGACAGACAGACGCCATCGTAAAAACTTGATTTTCGACAATTCTAATACTTTCTCAATCATAAATAATGAGAATGTAAAAATTACATTTGCGTCGAAGAAAGATACAGTTTCTGCTAATTCTTAATCTAAAAGTAAATTTTCATAAAAATAGTTCAATTTTCATCCAAACGAAATTTCAGTAGACTCTTTAAAACCAAAATATGGATTTTAATCCAAAAGTCAATCAGATAATTTAAATTTTAATTAAAATCATACATTGTCAATGAAGAAAGATGTCAAACACACAGTTAAATTTGCAATCCAGAATAGGAAAATTCTTCAAAAATAATTTTGCAACAAAATACATGATTTTCATCTATACAAGATAAATTTTCAATTATAAATGGATTGAAATTTAATTTTAAGTTCGAAAAGTATATTTTCAACCAAAGAAAATCATTTCTTAACGAAATTGTTAAATTCTCAACGAAACAGATGAATTCCCAACGGAAATATTAAATCTTCATACAAAAATTGACAAAAAATGGAATTTTTGGTTAATAAAATTCACATTCAATTAATAAATCTAATTTTTAACAGAAGATAAAAAAATATAATTGGGAAAGTTGTTGACCCGAAAAAAGGTACCAATAATTATAATTTAAATAGATTCACTAAAATAAAAAATATTTTCAGCAAATATAATTCATCATTGTCAGGAATAAATGAAAATCTGTAGCTTTGTTATAACTAATTTAATTTAAAAAATAAAAAATTATCATCTTAATGCTCTCACTATTAAAAAAAGTTTTTGTTCTGAAATTTTAAATTGTTTACGGTTTTATTAATAGGTAATGAAAAACAAGGAAGGTGAATATGCATTTTAACAATCTTATGTACGCCGAAGCAAATAAATTGGTTTGTTTAGCCTATTTTTAATTTTCAATTAATTGCAATCTCATTGTTTCAAACAAAGTTGAATCTGTTAGTCTATCTGATTCTAATTTTTGTATTACCGATTTCTCATGTTTGAAAGGGGAAGATTACTACTTTCAAATTCCATATTAGCTTTGTGGTAGACATTTTTCTTGTACAGTTACATAACCTCAAAAACAGCTAAAAACGCGTTTTTTGCACTTCTGGTTAGGATATCTTGAAAATCTGACGTACAGGAGCAATTTATTCACTGTGAAAAATGTTTGCGAACCGAGAAAGACATTTTTTATTGAAATGGATTAATTAAATTTCATATTCAAAGAAGTTTAGACGCGTATTTTAAATTTAAAAAATGAATTAAAAATTTGGTACTTAAAGGACTCTTTCAAAATTATCAATCCCACAAAACAGTCAATTTAACATCGTCGATCTAAATATATTTTCCGAGATTTCAATTTAAAAACGCCGTCGATTTGCCGCATTTTGTCTTTACATTTTCCTAAGATAGAAATAATGATTTTCTTCTATTTAAATCAAAAAGCAAATTACAAATAAACTGTGAATTTAGTTGCATTCACTAATGCCGGAAGCTGCATTTTTATAAACGAGGCAATCCTAGACTAATCTCAAATATAATTTTACAAACTTTTAAAAATAAAACAAACAGAGTATTGGTACGGGTGTGTACCCACCGTCTCCATCAGCGGCGACTGGGTCTCTGAGAAAAGGGGGTAAAGAATGTTTTGGTGCCTTTTTTGAACCAGCAAACAAATATCACCAAAAAAAAGTGGACAGCATGACACACCAACAGGGGCGAGGGAGGGCGCCTACCCTGAGGGTCCACGCCAGACCACCGCTGATCTCCACCTTACTTTACTTTTTTTTTAGTAAGATGGAGACGGAGGGTGCACACCCTGTCATCCTTTAAATATTATTATTAAACGCCTTAAAAAATTTTGATTTCAATATGTAAATTTATACATAATGTCCTAAGACAATCCGATGAGGGAATCAGTCTAATTCCGAAACGTCATGTACACATTACCGAATATTCTGGAAGAACTCGATAAAGCAAGGTTTTCCCATACCAATCCTAATTTTTTGTTCCCGAGACGTTAAATTAAAAAATTTTACATACCGAATTTTTTTATAAAATAATTAGAGGTAATTGCGCTAGTAAAAATTAGGAGAAAAACTTAAATGTATAATAAAAATCACGATTATGAAACATTGTCATCTTTATTATTGGAACAATCCAAAGGTGGTAATGTGAAAATGGTAAATAGGCCACACACCTTACCTTCACCAGCATCAGATATTTACTTTTTTTTGCTTCGAAATGGAAAAATGAGAATTATTTACACCGTCAATCTATTTCACCTTACCTTATTTACGTCGATAATAATCTCTTAAATGTTTGCACTCGCGGAAACTGTCTGTTTGGTAAATAGTATTATATTATCGTATATAACTGGGAAAATGTCAAATAGGGAATAATCATATGCAATTAAAAATTCAATTAAAATTATAGATTTAGTACCATTATGTAACGAAGAAGAGTAATGAATATTTTCTATTAAAACAGAACAAATCGTTATTTACAAAATTAAAATTTCATTATACATCTAAGCGAAAGTAATTAATAATCTTACTTTCACGGAACGACCTTAATTACCTCAAATTTAAAAATAGTTCATTTTTACCAAAATTGTCGTTTTTAAATAGAAGATCTTGTATTTTATTGTCCTACTCGTCTTTAATAATTTACAAAAAACATGTAAAAGCTTCTCGTGCTTCAACAAAGAACCTTTTTTATTAAATTTAGTCATGAAATGCCTTAAAACAAATTGGCGCAAATTAAGAGAACATACCAATATTCCTGACGGGAACTTTTTTTTGAATTATCGGTTTCGGTCTAGATAATGCATTCTGCGTCTTTCAAAACAAATGTTATAAGCAAATACACGTACTAATATAAGATGACCACTTTCTGGCGTTATATTTGACCTTGTAATGCTAAATTAAAGTTTGAATGTTTTTCCAAAAATGAAGATCCTATTCTTTTGGGATCAGAAACACATGTACTCTATCACATTCTATGATAATGATCACAATGTTATTATTTTTTAAACTCGCATTTTAAGTCATGAAAAAATGATTAAAAAAACGTTATTTTAAAGAAATTTTTTATTGAATTAAAAATAACAATAGTGTAAACAAGAGGTCTGATACAAAATATCTTAGAAATATATACCACAATGTCATCGCTCTTACAAATTATACTTACAGATAGTAAATCTAACTTTTTCTAAAACGTCAAAATGTAAGTTTTCTCTAATTTTGCAAAAATCATGGGAAGAAAAGAGAGTTATTACAAGGTTTTAATAACAACTTTTGTCAACGTTTGAAATAACATGGTTTTGTAAACTCTAGTGGCACCTTTCTAAATAAAAGGATATGTTTATTTAGAATAGTAATTTGATTCATAATTTTCACATATAAAATATTTTTAGATTGTTTTAACGAATGTAAATTTCTTTATGGCCTTGACATTATGATGTTTATCAACAACATTAATAAATGAACTGAGGGAGTATTTCATTAAAGTACGAAAAGCTTTTACATGCTTTATATAAATGATTAAAGACAAGTAGTACAAGAAATTACAAGATCTTTTATATATTACTAACCTGGTGAAGAAACCTATTATCTATTTTAAAATTTCTATTTGATTTGGAATATATTATTTGTTGTAAATAAATACCGATTTTCAGTGTGAAATGCCAACGTAACCTAAAGTTCTTTAAAAATTATAAATATGATTTTAAATCTAATAATTTTTTAATAAGAAATTCAATATCACAAAAAAGCACTAACACAATCGGAAACTATTTTAGGTTGTAACTTTTGTTATTTCAAACAAAGATCATTGAATTTATATCTAACGCTTTTCCTTTACCTAACTTAATACCGGATGAAGCACACTAAGCAGGCTTAAGTCTTGAAAACATTTTAAACGTTCTTTCACATCTATTAAGTACATTCTCAACATAATGAGAATGTGTTAGTTTTATGTGCAAACTGGTTATCGCAGATTTCCTTATATCTCCACATTTCGAGACCCCATCAATCTGAAAAAAAAACAGGTTTCCCGATTGCGTTAGTTTGTTGCTTTTGTCGATGGCGTTATCGTTGTGGTGTGTATACCAGATAACTGTAAAAACTGATCAGATCATGCTGTGCTTTAGCACAGGTTCTAAGGGGTCAAAAATAAAAATGGAGTTGGTTAACTTGCTCTTTGAATACAAACTTAAGAAGTTAGAGCATTTTTAACATTTTCGAGATCATTTTTTGAAGTTTAAAAAATTCTATGTACGGTTATTATTATTACTCCGAAGCTCAAACAATTTATTTTTTTGTCCGACATACAGTTTTCGAACGGCTCCTAAATAAATTATTAGCGCCCATTGTTATTCCTTGATTACTCGTATTTTATAAATGGGGTTTAAATTAGTGCGGAGATAAAATTAAATTTGAAAAAACAACAAAAAATTGTTTTTTAATGACAATTCGAAAATAGCGATAAAAACCGTGTTAAAACAAAACTTGTGTTGATTCAGCGCAATCCTGTCAGTCCTTTTCAAATTCATTCCATAAGTTCACTCTATTTATGCTGCTAATCATACCTCAAAGGCAAACGCAAGAAAACTATGAATTCAACTAATGCTGAGAGATACATTTTGATAACAAAGGCGTTTTTAGATTAATCTCGAATGCAAGCTTGCAAACCATTCATGATCACACAAACAATTAGAAATAATTCAGCCCAATCCTGCTCTTTTAGTATCTTTTGTCTTTTTTATTTACAATATTATAAATCACAAGAAAAAAAACATTTGTAATAAATAATCACCAACGTGTCCGCACTCATACAGCACCCTTATCAAGGAAAAACAAAATAAAATAAATATAAAATATTCGACGAGGCAGGAGCAGCAACGAAACCACGATGCTCTCTTCCTGTTATCCGAGAATAAAATGAGTCTCAAAATAAATAAATATTACTTTTTGCAACATTAACCTCGAAAGTGAGGACTTCCATGCCTTTAAATGATATGCGAAGTGCTTCAATTTAACAGACTTGGTGGAAATAGTATTAACGGATATGGACTTTAAAACATGTCTACATTGCAAATTGACGAAATGGACGAATATGCGCGTTTCAGAGATGCGTAACTTTGAGCACTAGAAAAATAAAAATATTCTTTAAAAAATGCATGTTTCTCGGGACGCACTGTAGAAGTGAAACTTGAACTGAATCAAGTAAAATAAATTCATGGAATGAAGGAACTTAATTAATACGTGAAATTCGTGGAACTCAGGGAATTAATAAAATTCACGGAAATTACGGAATTAACGTTATTCATGGTAAGCGCGGAATTCATGGAATTCATGTTATTCGCAGAATTCGTAAAATTCTTGGAATTTTTGAAATCCATGAAATTCATGGTATTCGCGGTATTTACAAAATTCGCTGACGTCATCGAATTCTAGAAATTCGCTGAATTTATGGAATTCGTGAACTTTATGGAATTAATGGAATTCACGCAAATCATGAAATTCGCGGAATTCGGGGAAATCTCGGGATTCATGGTATTCGCAAAAATAATAGAATTCGCTGAATTAATTACATTTCTGGAATTCATGGAATTCATGGAATGGTTCTAATTCGCGAAATTCACGGAATTGACAAAATTCATAGGATTCCTGGAATTTGCGTAATTCACGGAATTCAGTGATTTCATGGGATTCACGGCATTTATGGAATTATCTGCAATCAAGAAATTAATGAAATTCCGTTAATAATTCAAAAAAAGGTTGAAATAAAAATGCCCTCACAGCATAATATATCGTGGGCATATCCCGAGAGATCCTAAGGATATCGCAAATGATATCGTACTGGGCGGGAACCACGTTATCCCTGGAATGTCCCAAGGATATTTCAGAATACACTCAGGATATCCCATTAATGTCTCAATTTTATATACTAAGGATGTTCCAAAGCTATCCCATTTCCATCATTTATAGTATGTTACTTTATCAATAAAATAAGAAATAACTTAACAATATTAGGTATTTTTTTGACGGTTTTATACAAAGTACATCATAAAATACAACAATGGTGAAGTCTTCTCTAAAGTCACTTTCAAGTAAATTACATCATGAATGTAAGTATGTGAAAACTGTCACACAGTAATAAGTGACACTTCAACAAAGGTCAACAGTTTTTCAAAAATTTTTGTACCGAATTACAATCTATTCTCCTTTATTTTATACAAGCTAGTGCAGTATATATTAATTTGATTGCTTTTTATCATACAAATTAATTTTGCCGTTGAAAAGTGCGATCTCTTATCTGCGCAATTTAGAGGTTACAGAATAACAGCAAAATTAAAAATATTTATAAAGTGACTTGTTTTTTATTGTAAGTAGACTGTTAAAAGCCATAAAAATTATTTGGATTAATAATATTTTGATATTTATACTAAAGTTTGCAGGTATTCTACATATTTTAATCAATATACATTTCAGATATATTTGATTCCGTTGTCAAATATTTGTATATCCCGCACAGGATAGTAAGTGAATATCGTACGAGGCGAAAACCTCGATATTCTTGGAATATGCTACGGATATCGCGGGAGATTTTTGGGACATTTTAAGGATATCCCATATCCTGCCAAGATATCCTAGGAATATGCCAAGGATATAATTTTGTTGTGAGAGTGTGTTCAATAATATTCTCGGGTTGTTTTTGCAAAATATAGCGTGTGATACACGTACGCATAGACGATAACTACTCCTGGAATTGCAGTATTTGCCTTCAGCTCCTTGCACCCATCTACGTTTCAGCACTTGCTTCGCTCGTGCGCTAACCTTTGGCTCGTGCTTCGATCTAGCGGCTCATGCTTCCAGTTTCACACTCTTCGGCAATCGCCTATTTTGCGAACTTGTATCACAAATAGCTATCGTATGTCCCGCAAGAACACTCTTACAACAGGGTCCCAAATGAACAGCACTTTTATGTTTCTCTATCCTAGTATTAAGAAATCTGCCCGTCTTTCCCATGTAAGTTATCTCAAAAATCTTGCAAGTCACCTTGTACACAATAGCATTCTTTTGAAAGTTATCTTAAAGATCCTTGCAATAAGTTATTATTGGATCCATTTTAAATGGTATACGAAAAATAGTATAAATCCTAAACTATTTCAACATGAATTCAATAGTTTTGGAAATTTGACAGAAGAATTAGAAGGAAAAATGTATTAAAAGATCTATATTCGTTTATTATTTCATTATTATTATTATATTCTGGGTTGAGACCGTCACAGCCCCTGACGCTTATCTGATCCCGTTTCCCTCATAAGCCTTAAGCGTGGCCCCAAAGTCCTCTCCATAGAGAGAGGACCGCCGCGATGCTGTTGGCCGATATTTCAGACTCACTGATGCAGAAACTGCTTTATCTTATGTCTGTGGTGCCGGAGGCTTCCATGTCCTATAAACATTTTTATTAGGATTTTGACTTCCTTCCTCCCGAGCTTAAGTATTTCTTTCGTTCGATGTGGGTTTAGCATTGAGCCCAAGAGCGTTTTATCCTGTCTGCAGCCAAAGACCGCATCCCACTCATTCCGATGTTCCATATTAGCAGCGACGTAGTCGTTGTTCCATTCAGAGCGATGATAGCAGCCCTGCTATCTGAGCAGATGCGAATGTTTCTTTTTCCGCCGTACTCCATTGCCTTATAGGCGCACTGGAGCAAGGCTACAGTGCGCGTATGCACCTGCTCCAGCGTTCTCATTGTTCCTGGAGCCGCCTTCGCAGCCGCGGCTTTTATGGTGAGATGAATGGGCTCCAAACACCCAGGGTCTCCCCTGCAGAAATGAGTCTTGAATTCAGGCCATGGATTTGGGTAGGCTCTATCGAGCGCCCTTCAGGTAGCCTGCCTGAGAACCTCTAACTGCTCTGTGGTGAGCAGCGATTCCGGGTAACTCGTATCTGTTACCACCACAGTCAGAGAGTCAGTCCTTTGATTGGCCACTCCCGTTTCCATAGCCTCACTCAGAGGGGCCATCACAACCTCAGCTCCCGAAAGAGCTTGAGGCACAGCCGCCGCCTGAGTAAGGCTTGTCGGAGACACAGCTCAGGGTAAAAGGATTATGATAGACCCGTTAGAACCCAGCAACTTTCCCCCCTCCGTCAACTCCCTTCCTTCTTTTTCTTTTTGAATTTTCGCGTGATCCATTTTGGTTTCAACGAGTAGCTAGGGAAATAAAAGGTCTGCCCCTGCAGAGTCCCTCATGCAAGGGTAAGACTAATTACTCGGGGAGGTCGTCCGACATCCATAAGGGGCCGGTAGGACACCTTTGTGACCCCTAGGTACCAAAGAGCCATGGGCACGGTGACTCTACACCCATGGCTTAGGGCGGTGGACACATGGAGCGAGGAAATCAATGAATACCCATTCGCAGGCCACCATATCAGCGGAGGGCTGTTTCTTGGTCACTGTGCGGGCCGCAGGTCATTCCCGTGCCGACTCCAGAAATTGGAGGTTGGCCCGGGAGAGCCCTCGACCCGGAGATCCCTCATAATATATAAGCTAAAGTTACAACATCTTTTTCAAATTATTTTCCAGTTTATGTGTGTATATTCAAAAAATATAATTTACCTTTTTTGATGCATCTTTTGATGCCTTTAAACAACTTCCAGCACAACAAATTGCAAACGAGAAAAATCCATTTTCATATAATCAATAATGTAAATTTTCAGAATGATTGAATATTTTTTGAGAGCTAAAATAATTTTTTTTCAAATGGTGATAATACATTTTTTCGGTATGTCACGGATATCACTCATATTAAATTGGAAATGAAAATACTCAAAAAGCTGGTTCGAAAGTCTCGATTTAAGCAATCCAAAAAGAATAGACTAAGGGCATTGCAACCAAGTTCTAACCTCAAAATTTAAATGCGTCATTTTAATCAATAAATATTAATATTAAGTATTCGATAGATATTTATGGCATACTCCTATTTTAAATTAGGTTTATACGCGAAGAGAAAAATGGTCTTATTTCAATAAATTTAGTGTAAAACACGTTTTTTACCCTGAACCCAGTATTGCGAAAAATCATTTTTGTTAAAATGTATTGAAATTAGCAAATTGTTCACAACGAATAGGAACAGAATAAGTTGCAACATTCTTGGGTTAAATTAGGAAATAATATTTTTTGAACACAATATTTGTTACAGTTTTTGTACCTAATATAAAAAATTGAATTCTACTAAAACTTTTCAGTTTCTATTGTATCCAACAGTAAAACTACAAAAAGTTGAATTTTACTAAAACTTTTTATTTTCCATAGTATCCAAGAGTAAACAGTAAAACGAAGCCGATCAAGCCATGCGAAAGTTTCGAAAAACGAAATCGATTACATAAAAGTACAACACTGCAGTTGCAGTGGGTCCCTAGCGCCGTTTCGAAGAAAAAATCTCAAGTCTTGAACTACAAGAGTAAAGGAGACAGCAGTTTTCTCCAACTTTTCCATTCTTGTTAAAACAAGGACCGTGCACAATTCTCATTTGTCATCAGCTATGGAAAAATCTTATCGGCTTCGGCCAATCGCAGTTGCACATGAGGCGCAGTACCCAACGCGCTAATTCTAAAATTATTTAAAAATAAAATCGTAAAAACACAAGTTCAGGTTTTGTATTCCAATGTACTTGACAAAAAGAGTACAATGTAAAGTGTGCTCAAATTGTGATTCTGGTACGTACATACTCAAATTTCACAAAATTTATTTTTTTATTACAATGTACTCAAAAAGGCAGCACTGTTTAGGTTTGCCAAAGTTTACTTTTATCTACTTCAAGCTAAATATTTGATCCATACATGACCTAACTGGAAAATTGAACTTTTTTATTGGTGGAAAGTTTGGCTGAGTATTTAAAAGTGCGGAAAGTTTTATTAAATTGCACTCTTTAGTGGTGTATTTACAAAATTTCAATGGATTTGAAAAAAACTTTAAAGAAGATAATTTTCTTGAATTCTCCTTTGTGGCATTATTAAGCCTCAGGAAGTGTGACGTCATTGTAAACCAACTCTTAACGTAAGTAGCTCGCTTCCTCCTTTGCGTCAGTTTCGTAACAACTCTAAAAGACGCCGGTCGTGTAACCCAAAAATGTGTAAAAAGCCAAATAGAAAATTCTAAAGTTAAAATATTTGTCCTTTTTTGGAATTATGTTTGGTTATGCAGATAATTTGAAATCCGGAAACGTACTTAAGATAAGTGAATTATATCAATTTATTATAATTTTTTTGATGAAAAAGAAATCTTAAACCTAAAAACTACAAATAACGCTGATATTTAAAACCGCGGGGGAGGGAGTTACTCTCTTTGTTTTGTAAGTTCAAGGATGGGATCATATGAACTCCCATATAATACAACGATACTGAAGTCTGGTGACCTTTTCAGCGTAAAAACATAAACCCAAGACGACTCTCTCAGTTCCAGTTTGAAATGCCAGGGGGGGGGATGATTTCGTTTCTCCCGGACTGCTGTGGCATAAAATCAAAGTAGGAATCAGATACAAGGGTATTGATGGATTTTGAGTGCAGCACTGATCATCATCTTTTGATCTCCAAAATTAACTTAGGCCGTGGATGGAGAAAAAAGAAAACCAAGAAAAAAAAACCTAACGCGAATAAAAATTGAAAACCTACAGAAATCGGATGTGCGATTGTTGGCAAACTAATTGAAAACGTAGATAAGGCCACCTGGGAGGCTCTTATAATCAACAAAGATAAGAAGGGCGCATGGACCAAGTTTTGGGATATTATTGTCAGGTGTGCAATCGAAGTGTGTGGTACCGCGGTTGTGGGAAGATGTCTGGTGATACGTGGTGCAATGATGAAATTCAGGCTGCCCAAAAAGCGAAAAAAGAAACATACAGGAGAACTTTGAACATCGCACGTGTCAGCGATAAGAAAAGGAATAGACGTACAAATGTTTACAAACAAAAAAAATACTCAAACGATTCATTACGAAAAGTAAAAATAAAATTAGACCAGAAGAAGAGAAGAAAATAGTAAGAAGCTTTAAAGAAATCAAGACACTGCTATATAAAAAATTAAGGAAATTAAAAGTACAGAATTTGTTAACATTAGAAAACTCAATTGAGAAAGTCTGTATCACTGAGTTTAAGTATATTATTAAGAGCTTGAAAAACGGTAAGGCTTCCGAGGTAGACTGTCTTAACGCTGACATGCTTAAACACGGTGGGGAGTACATACCAGATAGACCGTGCGAACTGCGAAATTTATGTTTCGAAATGGAAGACGTCCCTGACGATTGAAAAAAAGCAATTATCGTACCAATATACAAAACAATAAGAGATAAAACCGACTGCAATAATTACTGAGGTGCTTGCTTTTTAAGTACCGTAAGTAAAATATACACAAAAATACATATTCGCTGTGTAATGAAAATAACAGAAGAGAATATTTGGGAAGTCTAAAGTGGTTTTACGATCAGAAGGTCATGTACGGATCAAATATTTTGCTCAAGGCCAATCACAGAAAAAAGTTTGAGTGTAGGAAAAAAAGTTTTCTGTGCATTTGTTAAGCTTGGAAAAGCTTTTGACAAGGTAGATAGAAGTAAACTTTGGAAAGTCCTGAAAGTGCATGGAATCAATGGATAGCTTCTACAAGCTATAAACAACAATATTGAGTGACTGTTTTGATATTATTCAAGGAGTGAGAGAAGGCTGCGTTATGTCTTCATTGTTAGTTATATTGTTTAAAAACAAGTGATTAAGAATGACTTTTTTCGACGATGAAGGTGTGTATCTTGAAACTGTAAGGGTGCGTGGATTAGTGTTCGCAGATGAAAAGGTGTTATAGCAGGGTCAATCAAAGACTTGCAAAGATGTGGAATAAACTGAATGCAAGCATGAAGAGCATGGGCCTCAGAATTAACGCAAATAAAACAAAAACTATGGTGTACGAAGGAAAGTGTGAGAAAGCAGTATGCAATATTGTATTAAATGATGAGTGAATTGAACAAGTTGATAAGTTCGTATACCTTGGCAGCTTATTTACTAGGAACGGGAAGATAGAAAGATAAGGAATTAGATAGATGCATAAACGAAGGTAATAAGGTTATTGGTAGAGCAGGGCCGCTTATCAGACGTAAAAATATATAAAATAATGCTAAAATGGCAATACATATTTCATATTTGTACCGACAGTACTATACGGTAACGAGACATGGACCTATAAAAAAAGATAGGAGGAAAATTAATGCAATTGACATGAGATTCTTACTTATATTATGCAGGAAATCTGTGATGAACAAAGTGAGTAACGAGATAATTCTCAAATAATGTGGTGCAGAAGAGACGTTAGTAGACAGATGGGAAACAAATCGATTAAGATGGTTCGGGCATGCTGAAAAAATACCAAATGAACGACTAACGAAACAAGTGTATCAAGGCAAAGTTAATGGCAGCGTGCCCAGAGGAAGACCGTGAAAAGAGTGGCTAGAATGTGTAAAGAAGACCTTAATTAGAAATAACGTAAGAAGTCACAGAAACAAAAGACCTTGGATACGAATAGACTCAAGTAGGGAACCTCACATGGCGACATTCTGAGGATCTTCACTCAGGGTGATTACTAGAGAGGTTGATCAGCAACCGAGGTCGGAGCAATTTTGCGGAACGAACATGTTACTTAAATAAATAATACGAGAATTCTGGAACAATCTAAAAATTGTATGCCCTTTGCTTACATTACGCCCTTCTTCACCGAGAGTGTCACGCCTACTTCGAAAGGGAAATGACTTAATTGTTTAATAACAATGAAAAATAATAATAAGTCAATCCATTCGTCTTGAACCTATGACTTTTATGTTCTTACATCCATCTTAAATTATGTGAATGAAAAAAGTTTTATTATACGAACCCGAATTTTAAAATATTATACAGGGCTACAAAAAATTAAAAAATGTTTTAAGAAATTCATCGGTCAG
This sequence comes from Belonocnema kinseyi, assembly GCF_010883055.1. Taxonomy (NCBI): domain Eukaryota; kingdom Metazoa; phylum Arthropoda; class Insecta; order Hymenoptera; family Cynipidae; genus Belonocnema; species Belonocnema kinseyi. The sequence goes on along the minus strand of NC_046658.1, from coordinate 170,751,077 downwards.
TTTCAAGATACTAGTGGTGAAAACAAAAAATTAATTAATTTTCATATTTCAGTCTACTAGATCTTTTCGTATTTAAGTAGATAAACGAGAAAAAAAAAGAAAATACTGTGAAGCAAACGATACTTAAATAGGAATTTGAATACCTCATGGACTAGCAAGTATTACTTAAACTAAAAAATACATGTGACAAAGTGACATAAGTTTTTTTTACATTTAATTTTAGCTGCTCTTCAGAATACAAATGATATTTTATTTTATACTTAGAGTTTTCTTGAAATGAAATAATCGCCTTCATAATAATTATTTTTTAGTATTTTCAAAACGGTGAAGATTCAACCTGATATGATCCCAAACAAGAGTGTTTGGCGCGTTGTACGGGAAATTTAAAATCTGCTGGCCAGACAGATGAAAATTGGCAGAATCCTGTGGGCGTTGTATAACTTGTTCATTAGCATGATCAAACATTGGACAAATTTCATCGCCGTGCCGGACTCCGATATACACACCAAAAAATAACTCTCCATTATGACGCAAAAACTCGGCACTGCATCCATTATGACGGTTCTGATCTTGGTCTACGTAATAAAGAATACCCCAACTATCAGGTTGTTTTGCAGTTATATGATTGAACCAACGGCGTACTATAGAAACAGGGCCTGTAAAAAGAATTAGAATTAACTATTTTTAATATTGAAAAACCTTGCATTGTATCAGTTGGCAATTCTTCTTTCACGCTCTTTCCGAGGCGAAAGTTGCGCTATCCCAAACGGTTCTACGCACGTGTAGCTAATCTTTCGATATTCGGTGTAAATCCGACTATTAAAATAAATAGAAATTGGGATATATGAAATGTTGGAACCATTCTAATTCACTCAATGTCCCACTTTGCATTCCTAGAACACGTGTTTTCCTATCCCCAATATCAGTAATTTTCCATCTATTGCTCTACGTTTCATGACTGTAGACTGTTATTTTTTTCTGGCCTTTTACCTATCTATTTACTAGGCAGTCTGATAAGTACCTGAAAATTCTAAGAGATGGGATTAGTATTCACTAATATAAACCATTTTCGTCGAGCTTGATCCTTCAAATGACGCCTGTCAAAACTTCAGCCAGTTATCTTTACGCATTTACAAGTTACAGCACTGAGAAGCGACTAACCTCCGATTTTTTTTTTAATATGGAAAAATCTGAGTTTCGAGTTTTGATCAAACACTACTATCTTCGCAAGAAAACGATATCCGAGACCAAAGCCAAGCTGGATAAGTATTACCCGGACTCTGCACCGTCGATTGGAACGATTCATAAGTGGTTTACCGAGTTTCGTTGTGGCCGTACGAGCACAGTTGATGCTGAACGACCTAGGCGCCCAAAAGAGGTCACTACACCAGAAAATGTCGAAAAAATACATGATATGATGTTCAATGATCCCAAAGTGAAATTGAGAGAGGTAGCTCATGCTATAGGCATATCATTGGAACGTGTGGGCAATATCGTGCATTCAGTTTTGTGCATGAAGAAGCTCTGCGCGCGATGGGTGCCGCGTTTGCTCACAGTGGACCAAAAACGAATTCGTGTGACAACTTCCCAGCAGAATTTGGCATTATTTTCGCGTAAGCCGACCGAGTTTTTGCGTTGATTCATAACCATGGATAACACCTGGATCCACTACTACACTCCTGAGTCAACGCAAGAGGCAAAACAGTGGGTTCCACCGGGCCAAAGTGCTCCGAAGCGTCCAAAACGCAACAATAGGTCGGAAAGGTTATGGCCTCCGTATTTTGGGATGCACATGGCATAATATTCGTGGACTATCTTGAAAAAGGTAAAACCATAACCGGAGCATACAATTCATCATTATTGGACCGATTGAAAATCGAAATCGCCGAAAAACGACTGCATTTGAAGAAGAAAAAACCGCTTTATCATCAGGACAATGCGCCTGTTCCTTCATGCATAGTTGCACAAGCAAAATTGCATGAAATCGGCTTCGAATTGGTTCCTCAGCCACCGTATTCACCAGACCTGGCCCCCAGCGACTATTACTTTTTCCTTAACCTGAAGAGATGGCTCACCGGTAAGCGTTTTTACTCAAAGGAGGAGCTCATAGCTGAAACTGAGGCGTATTTTGGAGACCTTCTGATCGAGTAGTTTACGGACGGTATCAAAAAGTTAGAAAATCGTTGGTCTCGGTGCAACGACCTAAAAGGAGAGTATGTTGCGAAATAAAACCGACTTTGGCCAAAAAAACGTCTCCGTGTTTCATTTTTCAGGGACTTATCAGACTGCCTAGTATTACGAGTTTCAACCGTATTCAATCTCTTTTTCCGTTTTACGTAACCGAGGACCCTTATCTGTTTTTTTACTTTATTCTATTTCTTAAATGTAAATTTAAATACTTGTATATGGACCGCATTTTAGGGGAGAAAATCCTTTACAATTGTCGAAAAAGGGAGGTTTTTCATATTGCGAAATTTCAATATCTTGAGAGTACACTGGGTAATATTTACGAAGCTATCGCACATAATGGAGAGCGCTGTGACCGCATACTACAAACTAGCGAGTCAAGTACCTGTAGCTTTCGGAGTGGGCAACCTTTCTTTCACGATACCATTGTATAAACGTGTTGCACCCTTAGTTTTGGCAAAGCAGAACCATTTTGTCTAGAAAGTTGTAGGTCTATTATATGCGCCTGAAATCGCTGATTGATCGGTCAGTCACTAAAACTAATAGTTGTATAGCATTGAAACTTTAAACGCGATTATCTCAAAACTGATTTTTCAAAAATTGCTCGTGCTGTCGCTCAAAAAGTAATTGATTGATGTGACTGAAATTTTAAGAGGTTTCTGTCTATAACATTCTTGGAAGGATATGGCTAAATTTTTAAGGATAACGCGTAAACAAATTACCTTTTTACATTTTCATCATTTATGATTGAGAAAGTATTAGAATTGTCGGAAATTTGACATCACACTTTTACAATGGATCTCCACGTTTCAAGACCCCTGAATCCGAAAATCAGGTTTTCGCGATGGCGTCTGTTTGTCTGTCCGTCCGTCCGTAAACACGATAACTCTCGAAAAAATGAACGAATCAAATTCATCTTTCGCACACTTTTTTTAGTTCCTAAAAGAAAGGACCAGTTCGTGAACCAGACTTTTCTGATAAAAATTCAAAAATTGAGCGCATTTTGAAAATTTTTGAGACCACTTTTTTATAAATTTAAAAATTCTATGTACGGATATTTATAGTATTAAGAAGAAAAAATAATTTATCCTCATGACTTTTTTCGATAAAAATAAAACGCACGATATGAAAAAAAGTAAAAAAAAAACATTTCTTTTTGAAAGCCTTACAAGATTATCATAACCAATTTTTGGATTTTCTTCAAAAATCTAAAATTCAAATTTTGATTGCACAAAAAATAATGGAAAATAAAAAACTTCCATTTTGTGCACAAACTATATAGAATACGAAAAAAGATAAATTAAAAAAAAATGGTTATCCCAAAAAAGATCTACAATTTCGTTAAGAATCACTTCTGGATAGGATGCGTACTTTTTGTTTTATTCATGAAAAATAAGGCTGATAAAAATAAAATAAAAAAAAAATGTGTGGAAAACAACGAAAGTTACGAGAAAAAAATCCAACAAAACCTGTTTACCTCAAACCCTTCAGAGTTTTGAGAAACGTAAATTTTGACTATACTTAAATAAGTAGACAATTCAGAATATGAAGACGCATATAAATACTGACATCTAAAAGGGATCTTTTTGATTAAGTTTTTTTGAAGCATTCCAAATGCAAAGAATAAATATCCAAGCGCGAAGCGCGAGGCAAACTTTTATCGAGCGCGAAGCGCGAGATTCAACCGTCGCGCGCCTTAGGCGCGCTCAAACTTGCGAGCGGAGCGCGTAGCGCGCGATCAGAACATGCCCGCGAAGCGGGCAGATTGTTGAGGTAAAAGAAGTCGAGAGAATAGTGAAAAATTTGAACATTCATTTAAAAAGACTACTTCGTTTTTAATTTTATACTTTATAGTAATTTTATAGCTTATTTTCCCCCTTTCTCATGTCAATAATTGAAAAATATATTTTTTGCTGTGTCAGAGCAATAGAAAAAATATGACCAGTGCAGCACTTCTCGATGTCACGCAAAATACCCTTTCGGCCACTTTTCTTCGAGGTTTTCTCCCCTTAAATTGCGTTAAAGTTCAAGGGATGGAGGGGGCCAATAGATTTTGTAGCAATTTGTAACGTCATGTAGGACGTGGTGGGGATTCTTTATTCAAGTACTTAATTTTCTAACATTCGAAAATGAGATAAATGAGTCGCAGTAACTGTACGTCATAATTTTAATAATTTTAATTTTAACAATGCACGCCATACAAACGTGGCCAGTAAAGAATAAACCTAGTCAGCAACAATTTTATCAAAATAGTTAATTTTTTGACAAGGGATTTAGAAAAAAATCTTGCCTTATCCTGAGGATGATCTTTTTTTTATCTCACTTTTTAATTTAAAAATGAATCCCTTTTTAATTTAATTTTTTTTAATTTACTTTTTAATTTAAAAATTAATCCCTTCTGATAAAAATTTAATCTTTTTTAATAAAAATGCCCCTTTTTAGTTAACAATTCGACAATTTTGTTAAAATTCTTCCTTTTCACTTAAAATTTCTACTTTTTTCTTGAATATTCAACCATTTCGTAGAAAATTTAAATTTGCTTTAAAATTCATATTCTGGTGCTTAAAAGTCAATTAATTAATTTATTTTTTTTTTTTGAAAATTCAACTATTTTTTTTAATTTGTCTTTTTTATTTAACAATTCATTAGTTTCGGTGAAAATTTCATCTTTCTTGTATAATAATGGAGCTATTTGGTTGAAAATGCAAGAGCTTGGTGAAAAAGTCATTCTTTTTGGTTAAAAATTCAACGATTTTGTTAAAAATTTGTCTTTCTTAATTAAAAATTGAAGTAACTTTGCACAAAATTTGCTTCTTGTTCAAAATGCATATTCTGTTGTTAAAAGTAAACTAAAATGTTTACTGGGTGATAATTCAACTATTTTTATTGGAAAAATTGTGTTTTTGATTTACAAACTTATGAGTTTTAGTAGAAATTTTATCTCTCTTGTACAAAAATTCAACTGCTTGTCTGATAATTATTATTTTTTGCCTCAGGCTTTAACCATTCTGCTTTAAAATTTTGTTTGAACTCCTATGTTTACTGGTAAATTTTTGTTTAAGATACATTCACATCAGAAAAGGTACTAATGTGTTTGTAGATTTATAGTTTTCAAACATTTAAAAAATGAAAACATTCAAAAAAATTTTGAGAACACTTTTTTCAAGTTCAATAAATTCTCTGTACGGCTTTTCGCAATACTTATAAAGTCAAATATTTTCTCCTAATGACTTTCTAAAATAAAAAATAGAAAATTTATAGAACTTACAGTCTGAAAAAAAAACTTTTGTAATTATCTTGAAAAATCGAAAATTTAAATTTTGACGCAGTCAAGCTTTTAAATAAAAAGATCAATTTTCGCTCAAATAGTCTATCTCTTAACCAGAGATGAATCTTAACAAAAATATGATTTCGCTAAAAAGTGGCTCAACCAAAGTTGCCGACAAAGCTGTTGATTCCTCAAACAAATGAGATTTATTTTTAATTAAACTGTTGCATTTTTATCGAGCAATACGGTAATTTCTACTAAAACAGACGAGCTTTTATGTAAAAAATACAAACTTTAAAAAATTGAATTTTCATTTTAAAAAATGTTCAATTTTATTTTTCAACATCAAAATTTAAGTTTTTAATTGCAAATACATTTTCTACGAAATTGTCAAATTCTCAACTAAACAGATAAATTTCCAACAGAAAATACTAAATGTCCATTAAAAAATTGACAAAAAATGGAAGTTTTGCTTAATTAAGTTTTTGAACTAAACACACAAGCTTTGAAAAATATAATTATAATCTAAATAGACTCGCTAAATTAAAAAATATATGTAGCAAGTATTATTCATCATTGTGATGAATAAATGATAATCCGTAGCTTTGTTGTAACTAATTTAATTTAACTAATAGAAAGTTGTCATTTTGATGTTTTAAACTGTTTACGCTTTTAATATTAGGAAGTGAAAAACAGGAAAGGTGAATTGCGTTTTAACTATCTAATGTGCGCAGAAGAAAATAAATTTGTGTGCTTGGCCTATTTTTAGTTTTCAAGTAATTTTAATCTCATTGTTTTGAAAAAAGTTTAATCAGTTAGTCAATTTGATTCCTTTTTTTTTTAGATCACTGATTTCTCATGTTTTTTAGTTCTATACAATTTTTAAATTACTCTCTACATCCTCAAATAATTGCACATATTTTCACGAAATAAGGGCTTATTCAATAGACAATTACTAAATAATATCAAATTAAATAAATAAATAGATAAGAATATTTTCTTCAAAAAATGGAAAGTCTTGAAAATAATTTGTACCGATTGTCATGGTCTTTATGCTCACATTTTATGTTTTTAAACAATTTTTCAACAATGTTTTTCTTTTTTAAAGAATGTATCTTTTTCCCCTGTTTTGAAGATACTTTTAATTTCAGAAGTTAGAAGTTGGAAGCTCATTATTTTTATTTTAAAATTCTGCTATAATTTTCAACTAAAAATATAAATCTTGGACAACAATAATTTTCAACCAGAAATTTCATACTGAATAGTTAAATCTTCATTCAAATAATATTAATTTTCAATCACACATTTGAATTTTTATCCAATAAATAGGAAATTTGTACTAAGAAAGATGAATTTTTAAATCGAAAAGGTTTATTAAAAAAAAAGTTGACATTTCATTAAAAAAATATTTTAGGTGACTTTTCAATACAAAAATATAAATGTTAAGCTAAAAGTACATTTTCTACGAAAGTAGTAGAATCTTTAACCCAAAAGGAGCTCTTCTCTCATTTCAATGTTTCAGAAAACATTGAATTTTGTACAAAACAGTTACATTTTCAATTTCATTTCATTAAGTATGCTAAATTAAGCAGAAAATTTAGAATATGAAGAAGCATATTAATACTGCGATCTGAGACAGATCTTTTTGATAAAGCTCCATTTAAAAATTTCAAACGCAAAGAATGAATATCCGAGTGCGAAGCGCGAGATAACCCATTAATTGTAACAAGTTCAACTGAATATTAAATATATCACAATTAAAAACGTAATTAAAACCATAGGTGGAATATTTTTCCACTTACTATTTCGATTAACAATCATCCCTGCAGTTTCACCAAATGTACAGTGATTCACCGAGATGATGAATAACACACTGCCGATAAGTTTCTTCATTTTCCTCTAATAGTGTAGCCGGCGTAATCCAAATTTGGTAAGCAGAGTAATGAATATTGTACAAAATTAGTCAGCTTAGATACTAATTCAAGTCGGAAGAATAGTTCAGATTTCTAGTATGCTTGCACTAAAGAGAGACTTTAATAATGACTTTCATTTACCAATGAGTAAATATAAATGGATCTTATATCAACAGTTACCGAAAGCAGCGAGAATTTATAAATAGCTGGTACACAGTGAAAGAATCGTTTACAGACGGAAAGATTATTATTTCCTTGCATACATCATATTTCAACATGGGAATTATTTTTTTAGAGATAATTCTTTCATTTTGAAAAACATGTAATAAGATTATCATAGACTCATATTATACCCTTACGTCAGCTTTGACAATATTCAAAAATTCATCATTATGATTTCCTTTGATTTTTATTGAAGTAAGTATTTTTATTGTCTGTGAAAATTTTTTTCACTAAGTGAGCTTAGAATGACTTTAAGAATTTATTTACCAGTAACAACTTGAAGATACATATGTTTTTTGATGAAAGTTTTTCATTTTTTGTTGAAAAAAGTCATGAGTGATTTTGAAACAATAAAAAATGGGAAAAAGATTGACACGGCCTCAAAGGTACGAGGGTAGTTCAATAAGTCCTTAGAATGACCAACAGATGGCGCGAGAATCGCTCCAAATCATCTGTTTTCAGTCAGCACCACTCCCGACTAGATATAT
>NC_046658.1:170734626-170742899 GCF_010883055.1 Belonocnema kinseyi | reverse complement strand
GTATAGAGCTCCAAGGAGATTATGTTGAAAAATAAAAAAAAATTTACCCAAAAAAAATTGTTTTTATACTTCATTCTAAGGACTTATTGAACTACCCTCGTGGTTTAATCATACACGGAGAAAAAGATATTGCATAAATTGTAACATATACCGTAATTCGTGCACTATATATCGTAATTATCGTATTATTATCAATATAGATGTTTTGCCATATCATTGTGCGATATATTTTTCTCCGTGAACAATATCACTATTTTAATCTATTATAATATGATGATTGCGATATATAGCGCAGGAATTACGAGATATATTGCAATTCCTGTGATATCGTTTCCTCCGTGTACGACAAAAATGCTACATAAATATATTTTGACTTTAAATCATAAGTATTTCATATTTTTTTCAATATACCTACACCTTTTTTTTATTAGAAATAATTCATGTGCATTTTTTAGCGGCCCCTAAATAAATGATTAGCGATCATTTTTATTTGTATATCATTTTATAAATAGGGTTTATATTGCTACGAAATTCAAACCAAATTTAGAATAATAAATAAATTTTGTTAATGACAATTAAAAAATATTCCTAACTGCACTGTGGAAAACAAAACTTGTGTTGATTCAGTCCTATCTCTGTCACGATTTCTTACAATTTATTCTGTGAAGTCATTTTGTTTATGCTGACAATCTAATATTGATGCGAATTACACGTGAACTGTGAATTTAGTTATTAAATTCACTAATGTCGGAAGCTCCATTTTAATAAAAAAGGCAATTTTTGATTAATCTTGAAGGGAATTTTGCAAACTTTTAACGAAAAAACAAACGATTAGAGGTAATTGCACTAATAAAGATTAGGAAAAAAAGTACTGATTCGATATTTAAAAACTATACTAATTTCTAAGTTAAAATATAATAATATACTTAGAACTCTATATTATTAATAAAAAAATGTTATAAAAGTAAAGAAAATGGGAAACAAAGATTTATAATAAAGAAGCGATTGTAAAACACTTTCTTCTTTATTATTGCAACAATATGAAGGTGGTATTGTGAAAATGGTAAACAGGCTACAAATGTTAACTTCATCGGCATCGGATATTTTCTTTTTTTTCCTCAAAATGAAAAAATGAGATTTATTTACACCGTGAATCTATTTCACCTTGCCTTATTCACGTTGAAAATAATCGCTTAAATGTTTGTACTCGCAGAAACTAAGAAGTATCAAGTAATTTTGATAAAACATGATAAAAAATGTTTCAAAACGACAAATAGTATTTAGTATTTGATTATTAAATTTCAAATGGTGATTAATCATATACAATTAGAAATTCAATTATAATTATAGATTTGGTACTATTATGTAACAAGGAAGTGGCTATAATATCAAAATGAAATTCTGATCAAACGACTACGAATATAATTGCTCTCAGAAAGTGGATAAGAATAACAAAAATCATTCAGTAATGAATATTTTCTATTAAACCAGAATAAATCGTTATTTAAAAAATCAAGATTTTGTTAATGCATCCCGTATAGAAATAGCCCGGTTTGACCAACCAGAAAAAGGTTTCTGGCTAGAATCTGACCGGATCAAACCGGGATACTATTTTGTTAATTGCCCGGCCGGGATCTGACCGAGTTCCCACCAGCACCCACTCGGGTCAAAAATGATGGATAATAAAAGTATCATAACCTTAAAAACATCTTCAGAAATAACCGCAAACGGCCCAGTGGGCACAAAATTTGGCGACGTCTTTACGACATCGCTATGGCATCTTTACGACAACTTTACTACATACTATACCCATGTGGTTAAGTCGTCTTTACGATATCGTAAATATGTCGTATGATCTAACGATGTCTTTACGATATCGTAAAGACACTGTAATGACATGGATTGCTGTAAGTGGGTCGTTTGTAAATATCTGACAGGCGAAAGACCAGTTTTTTGTGTTTTTTTTATCAATTATGAAAGAAAAATTAAACTAGTTTTAATTATATGGTTTCCCACTTTTGGTTCTGCGGTTCCCAGACTTGCTGTGACTGCGAAATCGTTGACCAACTTCTTTTTTGATTTTCAAACCAGTGAAACTGCACTTATTTTTTTGTGATGTAACTTGCATTAATTTGACTATTATCTTTTTCTTCATAAGTCCATGCCTCGCTACCGTATAGTCCAGTCGGTACAAATATAGAATTATGTATTGCCGTTTTAGCTTTATTTGATATATTTTTACTTCCTATAAGGGGACCTGCTCTGCCAAGAACCTTCTTGCCTTGGTTTATGCGCCTATCTAATTCCTCATCTATCTTCCCGTCCCTGATAAATAAGCTACCAAGGTATACGAACTTATCAACTTGTTCAATTCTCTCATCATCTAATAAAATATTGCCTAGTGTTTTCTCACTGTTTCCTTCGAACACCATAGTTTTCGTTTTATGTACGTTAATTTTGAGGCCCATGCTCCTCATGCTTGCATCTAGTTTATTCAACATTCTTTGTAAGCCTTCGATTGACTCTGCCATAACAACCTTATCATCTGCGAACGCTAACCCACGTACCCTTACTGTTACGAAATCGACACCCTTTTCATCGAAAAAAAGCCATTCTTAAACACTTGCCCATAAAGAATATAAATAACCATGAAGACATAACACATCCTTATCTAACTTCTTGAATAATATCGAAACAGAAACTCAATTTCCCATTCACTCTTACACTCGCCTTGCTACCCGTATATATTGTTTTTATAGCTTGTAGGAGCCATCCATTAACTCCATACTTTTTCAGGACTTCCCAAAGTTTACTTCTATCTACCTTGTCAAAAGCTTTTTCTAGGTCAACAAATGCACAGAAAACTTTTTTTCCCACTCTCAAACTTTCTTCTGTTATTTGCCTTAAGCTAAATATTTTATCCGTACATGACCTTCCTGGCATGAACCCACTTTCGACTTCCCAAATCTTTGCTTCTGTTATTTTCATTACCCTACGAATAAGTATTTTTGAGCATATTTTACTTACGGTAGTTAATAAGCAAATCCCTCTGTAATTATTGCAGTCGCTCCTATCTCCCTTTCTTTTGTATATTGGTATGATAATCGCTTTTTTCCTATCGTCTGGGACGTCTCCCATCTCCAAACATAAATTTATCAATTTGCACAATCTATGTGGTAATCACTCGCCACCGTGTTTAAGCATTTCAGCGTTAATACCGTCTACCCCGACAGCCTTACCGTTTTTCAAGTTCTTAATTATTTTGCTAACCTCAGTGAGACAGACTTTCTCAATTGAGTTTTCTATAGCATCGTGTTGAACATCGCAGTTGTGGTGTCCTATAAATTGTGGTGTAACGAATTTATATTTTAGCGCACAGGAAATTTTATGTATATGTAGCGATTCACTTCCGAACTAGAGATTAGCTTACAGGAATTCGCGCTTAAATTTCCGAAAACGTGGTAAACGGATTGTCACGTACTATTATGTGACTTAGATGATTGGTGAGTCACCAGAAGTAATTATGAAGAGTGGGAAGGTGCTGCCTTTCGAACCATATATTAATAATTGCATTGGAGTAATATCGTTAAACGCGCCAAGTGTTTGCATCAATTTACAGAAATTCTAAAACGCTTTTAACCACGGTTGTGCGGAGTGATGTATCTATCTGCATAAGGTATATATTAATTAATTCCGGAAAATGGTTTTTTCTTCGTAATTTTGTTTTTGCTTTGTTTGAATGGACGGTTAGAGAAATCCAAATTTTTTATGTTTTCAGCGGGGTTTTTTATTTTAAATAACGTAACACTCAAAAATGACGCTTTTTTCGTGGTCTCATGCGCTAGAGGTTTCCTGAAAATTTAAAGAAACGGCACAAATATTAGACTCTTTTGGAAAAACCAACTCAATGATCCTCGTTCTAACGGAACCCTCAGGCTGTCCAATCATTTTTCTTTCCACTGCGAATTCTATGATCTATACACCAAAGAGGCGACTCACCAACAAAGCGATAAGTAAAAGCGTTTGATAATCTTCAACATTGTTTCAAATTCGCATTTCTGAGTTCACTACTTTATACTCGGTCGATTATTTCATTTATGTCTTTTATGCCTATGAATTACAAATATTTTAATTCACATGATTCGCACCACGAATTGAACTAATGCGTGTGTAAATGTGAATATCGAATATAATTTTAACTATGGTGTTGAAATTTAAAATTGAAAATCGCATTATTTATTTACAATACAGATATCGTTGATCGTAATATTTTTGTGTCTCATTTATCTCTCTAATAACGAATTTGTTCGCTCTTTTGTCTTTTCTCTTAATTTCATTGTTTGTTTTTGTAATTGTTCTCTTTATATTTAATTTGATTTTTAAATAATGATAATATGAATGTCAGTCTACTCGACAAATGTTTTAAACGTTGATCAAACATATTTTTAAAATGTTCAAAGTTTGAATTTAAATAAACAATAATAAAAGATTATTTTTAACAAGCTTCATCTCCGAATTGTCTCCTAAAATAGTCTCTGGAAGCCTCTAGTATTCCGTCTGCATCATATACCATTTCCCCCCTACTATTTCTCATGTTAAAAAATTCTGTATTTTTGTTTCCTTTCATCTTTTTTTAAGCAGTTTCTTGCTTCCTGCAAAGTCTTTTTGTATTTTCATCTCTTATTCTGATCTAATTGTATCTTCACGTTCCTTAACTAATCGTTTCAGAATCCTGTTTTCGTGTCTATAATCATTTCTACGTCTATTTCTTTTCTCGTTGCTGAGACCTGCGATGTTCAAAGTTATCCTGTACGAATCGCTCTTTGCTTTCTGGGCAGTCTGAATTTCATCATTCCGCCATGCATCACGAGACAGTTACATCCCGTAACATTGTCCAGGCGCCCTCTATATCTTTGTTTTTTACACGGTCCTCCCATGTTGCCCTATCTACGCTTTCGATTGTCTTATTTTGAAATTCTATTCGCACATCCGGTTTTTGTAGGTTTCTTAATTTTGATTCGCGTTTGTTTTGTTTTCTTGGTTCTCTTTTTTCTACAGCCCCGACCGAAGTTAATTTTTGAAATCAGAAGGTAATGATTAGTATTGCATTCAGGACCCCTCATTACGCTTGTATCTTCGACTAACTCTCTTAGTCTTTCAGCCGGAACAACAAAGTCAATTATACTGCGGCTATTTCCTTGAGACCAGGTGTATATGTGGATCATTTTATGCCTAAACCAAATATTTATAATAAACAGACCCCTTTCTAAGCATAGACTAACTAATTTCTCTTCGTTATAGTTTGTTCTTGGATTTCCAAAATTACCTAGTACTCTTTCGGTATCCTGATTTTGTATGCTCACCCATCCGTTCAACCCTCCTGGTAGAATTATTCTTTCCCCATGTTCGCAAGTATTTATTGTGTCATATTAAGTGACAGGCGTCTTTGACTTCTCTGGGATCACTATGGTCTCCGAGATGCTGCTTTGCTCTTTCATTCAAAATAAGACCTACTGCTTGTTTACCATGTGATTCACTGTCTACTCCTAACCATATTTCAAATCCGCCTTTCAACACGCCGTTTTTTATGCCTTTAGTTTCGCATCCCGTTTTCTTTGTTTCAGGCACACATAAAATATCTAGTTTCCTTACGTCCATAGTTTCACTCAATTCTTTTATCTTGAGGTCATATACCCCCCTAGCATTCCAAACATCCAGTCTACATTCGTCGTCTGAAACATGACCTTTAAATTTTCCGTGTGCATACCTTTTGTCAATTAAAGTTCCAGTCTTTACCGAGGCTAGTTTGTAGTTTGTATTATTCATTGTTCAGATTATATGCCCAAATATCATCTTTATGCAATAAGTTTATTTTCTGAGACGAAATCATGTCAAAGTTGATTAGCAAATCGTCATATGGTGGAGATTGTAGTTATAACGTCAGTCCCACCAAAACTGCCGTTAATAAGGAAGGTTTGGGAGAGGGGAGGGGCAGAACTGGAGCCGAGAGAGTCGTCTTGGGTTTGTGTGTTACAGATTTTCCGATTTCAACATGCTTTTGATATAAGATTCGGAATAAGACAGTTTTATTCAGGGTGTCCCTGAAACTCTATGCCAACCGAGAACCACAAACAGAAAATAAAAAAATGAGACAAAAAGTGAAATTCAAAAATGTTCTGCGGTATTTTGTTTATCAGCTAGAGAGCAACAAAATTTCCTTGTAGGTGTGCTCATGATGCGCCCCGCGCGAAATGTGAGTGCAGAGGGTGGCTCGCGGGAGCTGCACTCACACTTCACGCAGGGCCTCACCTACACGGAGTTTTGTTGCCCTGTTGTTTCTAAAAAAAGTACCGCAGAACATTCTTGCATTTGACTTTTTTTCTGCTTTTTTTATCTTCTATTTGTCGTTGCCGGCTAACACACAGGAGGTAGGACACCCTGTATAAGTTCGATCTAAATTTGGCATCAAACTGATTAACTGGCAGTTACTGCATTTTATTATCATAAGTATAATTAGTAAATAATTTAATTAAACAAAACACTTGTTTTTATTGAAAAAGATTAATTTCAAAATTAATTCACCTGACAATTATTACAAATCCGGTCGTGAACTTGCTGAAACCTAGATAGTGCAAATCAGGGAAATGTTGATTGTTAGAAAAGAAAAAATACTTTAGCCATTTATTTACTATGTAGGCGTACGTTTTTGTACGTTATCAGAAATAAGAGATATCATTGAAGGCACTCCGAACAAAAAATGAATATACTGAAATTAAAACTACATTCGAAATTAGAGACATGATATTGCTATACTTACAAATAGAATTATTCAAAACGACCAAGTTGAGGAATAGAGTTTCGATAAGGATCTTCATTTGTCTCCAATAATTTGACTGGTGTACTGAGAAATTGGATCTTATACCAAGAGTTACCGAAACCCGAAGAATGATATATAGTGAAAGCTACTGCTTTCAACCTTATTCTCTAGTAGATTCACTTTATTCAGTTGCTCAAGATTTTTTTATTTTAGTACTTCAAGAAACTTTTTAAATAGTTAATATTAATTTCTTGTTTAATTTTCTGTCATCGTTCTCTTTTCGAATGGGGTTCCTTGGGGGGGGGGGGGGGGGGGGGGGGGGGGGGGGTAATTACTCGTCCATGCAAGAGAATTTCCTTATTTATTCTTAATTTTTCCCCTCTCACTCTACAAAAATTATTTGTAGATGAAACAAGTCCTATTACTATTCATAAACACAGAGCTAATAGCGTTTGAAATTTTCAAAAAGTTTACAGAACAATGATTAACATTTTTTAATGTGGCTAATAATACTTAGGTATGATTGGAAAAAATTAATTTCTACAGCTTATAGGAAGAATTATCGTTTGAAAATTCGTATTTGATACATTTTTCATTCTTCCGTTGGGTTAATAAAATTTGTTATATAGTTTTTAAAAGACTTTTATTCATAGTCATGGAAGGAAGTATCCCTAAACATTAAAAAACGTCCCTAAACATCACAAAATCTACTCCTTAGAGAACAATATTTGGAACAGATTTTTACTCGAAGATTTTACGTGTATAGGAAATTTTAATTTATCGAGTTTTTGTTATATTTAAAGATTTGCACTCAGGATGATTATTTCCAGCATGGTATTGCTGGTATTACTGATTATAATTACCAATAATTTCAAACGCCAAAAAGATCAGCCCAAAAAATCCTTATTTTTCAAAATGATGTTTCTAAGAAAAGTCTGCTTTTCTTTTAACAGTCTTACCACATCTATTCGCCGTGAGCCGCCGGTTGGAGGGGATAGATGAAACGATGTTAGCGCGCGGGGTGGCGAGTAATGAGTTTAGCGGGCGTGCGTTTTGATTGCATTTTATATGCATTTCAGTAGGCAGCGTGAAGAATTATACATGTTAGGTTGAAAATTGTAAAAATAATGGTAACACGAAGGATTGCAAATTTTATAAATTTCCTAAAGCATCACATAAAATACTACAAAGAAATAAATGGATAGCTGCTGTAAGGAGGGAAAAGTAAGTAAACATAACCTTGCTTTCAAGCTGCTTTGTAACTCTGAAAATATATTTAAAAACATAAATAAAAAATTTATTAGTTCGTAAAACAATTTTTACTAAATTGCCAATTTTTTGGTAAATTGGCTAGTAAGTTTTAAATTGCAATTTTTACATGAGAATTTTATTATTTCAATTAAAAATTAAAGATTTTCAAAGTAAAAAAATTAAAATAGTAAGGTTGAAAGTGCCT
>NC_046658.1:170729495-170734526 GCF_010883055.1 Belonocnema kinseyi | reverse complement strand
ATGGATTTTAAGATTGATATTTTTTTCTTTAAGATTATTCGCTAAAGAAGAATTATTCGCTTAAGATTATTCGCTAAGAAGGATTGTAAAATATTCCCTACTCTTTTTAAGTCCACATGATACATTATAAATATTTTTTAAGAAGAAAAACTCATCTAACTTGGATCTTAGACAAATTGCAATTACGTTGCCTATAATATATTTGTCAAGGAGATAAGCAAATCCGTTTATTTTTTATAATATTATACTCTTTGAGTTTCTCAGTTTAAAACAGTATACATGTATACCCTCAATCTGAGACTACATAATTTATATTTATGATGGTAAAAAAAGTTATACGCGTGCGAGTGTTCAGCTTCCATTAAATAAATTATATCACAATTATTAAAATTTTCCACTTCAACCAGCCCCAAAATTACCCGTATACGCGATTTATTCTCAGCAAGGAAAGAATTAAAATATCTCAGCATAGTTTATAGACACGAAGTATATAATATTCAATTTTTTACGCTGTTATTCAAATTCTGCGTCAGTTACTGTCTCCGTCATTTTGAAAAAATGAGGATCCATTGTACTCTAGTCTTAACTTTGGACGTTATTCTTAATTATGTTGGTAAGTATAGAAGAAGTTAATATGATTTCTGACTGTAAGTTGGAACGTCTATTATGCATTGGTTAATATAAAACTAATGTAAACTCTACGATAGTAAACAATTATCATTACATATATTATTTTTTGATTCTTGAATATAATAATTGGACAGATTTTTAGGACCACTTATTAGGATGGTCATTTTTATACAAAAGAAAATTTTTGATAACAAAATCGCGCAATAGCCGAAATGATGGTTTTTATGATATAAATAATAGGTAAAAAATGCAATCGAATAACATCAAAAGGGTCGCGCAAAAAAAAAAAAAAAAATATTTGTCTAAAACTAAATCAAACATTGGACTAAATTGTTTCTAATTTTTTTTTAACGTTAAATATATTCAGTTTTCACACAACAATTATACTTCCTCATTGTGGATGAGAATTTTATAACTGAGGTATACTGAAATAATAATCGCTCAGTTGACAAAATACTATATCTTCCATTTTATAGGAATGAAATATATGCACATATTCAAAAATCATCATTTTTCTTGTGCGACCTCTAAATATTCATTTATTTTAATTTTATTTTTTAAGAAATTTTTTTCCAGAAAAGAAACAATGCACGCGGTTGTGCAAATAGGAGTCGAATTATTATTTTGCTTGGACCACGCTACTTATCATCATAATCAGTGTTTTACTTTTTTTTAATTGAAAATTTATACCTCAGAAGATAAAAAGTCTGGCATGAGCTGCGAATTTAGATCATTTTTTGAAATAATCATCCTATAATGTTTGACTACTTTTTTCTCTATAAACAACGATTTCGAATTTTTATTTTTTTAAAAGCTAAAATATGTTTCAAGTCTGTAAATCTTTTTATGTGCTTTTAGGTAATCACTTCTAAATACATTATATTTCTGAAAAGTGACGCAAAATATTTAAAAGTTTAACAATAATACATTTACCCCCCTTTTTTATTTAACCATGATTCATTAACACAAACTTTGATAATACATTGTTAATATTTCAAATTCATAAACTGTTTTTTTCTTTTTAAAGATAAATCATCAGGTATGCCGCCAAAAACAAGAGACTTTCTGAAAAATTTTGGGACGAGTAGTAAGCATGCAAATCGTCAAGGTAAACCTAGTGAAGGTAAAAATTTATAATAGAAGCGTTAATTAACTAACAGTTTTCATATCAACTGTTGAAAACTGTTAGTAATATCAATAGTACCATCAGTATCATTAGTACTATTTTTCTAAGCTCTATGTCTCTGAAGTGCACTGATACTTCAAATACTTCTGTAGAATGAAAGAAAAATCATAATTACTTTAGAAAGCACCTTCCAATAAATTTTTTGTGATTATAAAACATTCATTAATGAAAATCATTAGACTTCACGCACAAAAAGTAAAAAAGTAGACAAAAATCTTGAAAACAATTTGGAATCTCTCGAAATACCTTGATCCCTTTGAAAATATCTTCAAATTTTTCTAGTCATTCAAATCCGTAGAAATGTTTAGAAAGCTCGCGAAGCTATTAGAATGGAGTTATGCTCTGAACAAATTTCGCAAACAGTAACGTGTTTCAAAACGTAATTTATTTTATTGATATACAAATCTAGGGAACTTTCAGCACCAGAACTAAAATCTAATTAAATAAAGAGACAAATGGACGTTGAAGAAAATCTTGCTGTACTAGAACACGATATACTTGCACATACAATCAAGATCATACGTTTTAAATCGGAGATCGAGATACATACGAGAAGAAAGGATAATTCAAAAGGTTATTCAAGAAAATTGCAGGTTAATTTTGCAACAAAACCAAAACTTGAAACTATTAAAGAAACTGTCGTTGAAAATAAGCCAGGCTTACTTGCAAAGAAACATGGTGTAACAGGAAATATTCTAGGACTTTATAAAAGTTTGACTGCGAAAGCCAAAGCAGAATATGAGACTATGATAATTATTATAATCAAAAAAAAATTTGAACAATATCAGTCTCAAATCATTGGTGAGCAAATTATATGGTTGAAGAGTTTTCATTGGTAATCAGAAAGATACTTCATGTAGAAAAATTAGTGATCAAACTGGAGAGTCAACCCATTTCCCAAAGATTTTTGTCAAGCAAAAAATATAATCCTCTATTTCTTGTTGTAGAAATTACTTCGCAGTTCGAGTCTTCACCTAAAGATGACCATATTCCTGGTGTTTGTCGATACGAACCTTCCTCTTCTACTGACAGACTGCATGTTCCTGACATGTCTGCTCCTCGTCCCAGGTCCAGGTCTCCACCTCAGAAGTGCATGTTTACGCCTACCAAAGTTCCTTCTCCTGACGGACTTGGATATGGACTTGAACAACTTCGATTTGTTCGTCTAATTCCCTACAAGAATCCACGCCGGGTATTCGAACTTCGAAAATATACTTTTCCTACCGAAAAACCAATTAAAATACAAATAAGTCGTAACATCTTTGCACCCGTGCCAACCCACGAACAAATTGTATTATCAACATTCGATGGTGATGTATTTGCAATACTAGAGACTTTGAATGTTCTTGCTGGAATATATCATGGTCACGGTAGTAAGCGTTCGAAAATAAACATAGAAACTGGCATCGTTACACAAATGACCTCAGATGAAATCAGGGAAACTCCAGTAGGACCTCAACGCGTAATACCATGGAATTTTCGGATAGAGTGCCTAATGTACTGATGAACTGAAACTCTACAAAATGGTTCTTTCAATCCAAAAAGTATTGAAAGACAAAAATATAATACTGTTTACTGTAAAAATACTTAAAAATGCCACTTTATTATATCCTAAATTATATTACTTCTATCCAAGGGATCAGCTCAGAAAAACTTTCACCAGAGGACAGCACAACTGATTTAGTAGAGCTCTGCTTTCAGTAATACAGATCCATGCTCAAACGTAAAGAATGCTTAGACATTCGTAGGCTGAGGAATATTCACTTTCTTCTTGCTTTACGTATTCCTCTTAAACGTTTCTTCCTCGTGGGACAAAATTATTTTGTAATTAATTGTCGGATTTATATAATAAATGTAACATATTAAATTAAATATACTCTATAAAAAATAAACTGGTTATAGAAATAAACAAAGCAATTGAAATGTGGTCTGAAATAGGTTATTAACAACTAGTATCGCCAGACCTTCCGGCCACTGCACACAAAAAATCACAGTAACTACAAAAATACCTAGTATTGTTAAATTAAAATGATTGATTACATAATCTAGGATATCATATGTGTGTTTCAATAAAACGTAATTTATAAATTAAGATACAAATATTTCCATGCAATTATATTGGACACGTATCAATATTAATAATCCGGATTTGTAAATAACTTTTATAAACAAATCATTCCAACAAAACTGTCGTGCATCCTGAGCACATGAAGTTACCCAAGGACGATCGCAAGGATAGTTTTCAGGCTATTAAGCAGTGCATTCTCCTTGCCGAAAAGGTTTTTGTCAGCTAGGGCTGACAATTATGACTGATATTATGTGCTCCAGATGATCGGGGTGTGCGTCACACGCTCTGCAACTGTCATCTAAAATATCTTGGCTCAAAATGTGATGACGATATGCTAAAGTGGAAATGAAACCGTCTTGACATGCCAAAATGAAACGTCACACAACAGTTCCCCTGAACCATCTTTAAATACAAAGTCATAGGATATTAAATTTTTTTTTAGTTTGTTTCCTCATATATTTTGGAACATTTTAGACCAAAAAGAACTAAATTCCCCGGCCGGTTTTTAAGGAATAATCTACTTTTTCAAATAAAATTAACTTCAATATTTTAATTCTGTATTTCTCTTTAGTTTCTGTTAACATTAGTTCAGTTTCTTTTAGTTCCCGTGTTATACAAATCGAGACAACTCCAAAAAGTAAAGATGAAGTGCACGAATTCTTTATTTGAAGTCCGAAATACTGTATTCTGAAAACTTATAAATATTGTTTGTACCTGTAAAATGTTCTTGGTCATAACTCAGTAGTTGAAATAATAATGTCAGATCTATGAAAACAATAGCAGATGAGAACAAATTAAATCTCAGACAATTTTTTGAGCAAAACCGAGTTTACATGTAAAATCCATATTTTATGGAAAAAGTTCCGGTACTCCAGTACTCCGTCGAGCCAAGATACAAGTGTCGAAAAATTTCTTTTAGTCTGCCGTCTTCCCTTCAGCTTTGAAATTTCTGATACGGCTTCTTCGATTGGTTGGTTACATCGGGACGGGTCAAATTAGATTACTCCGCCAACGCGTGCCTTCGTACCATTCTCCGCTTTGTCGATTGGCCCCATCTGACGGACTACTGAGCTTGATGTTGGTCACGTGGCAGCTAGTGAGAAGATGACCGGTTCCCCTCGCCGCCATCAAAGATATTAGATCCTAG
>NC_046658.1:170726169-170729395 GCF_010883055.1 Belonocnema kinseyi | reverse complement strand
ACAAGAAAAAAACATTACTTTCAACATCCGCTAATTAAAATTCTAGAAAATAATAAATTGTTATACTTCACGCACAAAATTTTGTATGCAAATAAAAATTGTGTAAGCAATTACCAAATAACCTGAAAAAATGTATTACTTTCAAAATTGGGTAATTGTGAAATAAATTGGAGAAGCAATCAACGTTTTCATGATTTTAAGAAGAAAAAATTCTTCGCACAGTTGAAAATTGTTTGAATCATTACAAAATATCTTAAACAAGATCTGCCACTCATGAAATTTCTCAATCTTATAGTTAGTGTTCGGAATTTAATAAAAATAAACTGCTGCTTAGAGAATGTGTGTGATAAATTTTATTCTTTTCTCAAAACAAAAGTTTAATTTTGATTTTCGCGCCAACCGCGCCTAACTAACGCAAGTCCCTAGCGCAAACGCAGTAGCTCAGGAGGCATGGAGTAATCATAAGGAGGTCGATCCAGTGATCCCAGATCTGAAACGAGATGCAGTCCAATACTATGACAGGGCTATCTCCGTGTGAATATAGTAGGATACGGTATAAATGACTGGGTTGCGCGCGCAACCCATTTCTCCTCTTCTGAATTTGAAAACTCGAAGGTGCACGATTGCCGATTGGAACACTTCGGCGGTTCTATTTCCGCTTTAAAATAACGTTATTTCAAGCATAAAATATAAATGATATAAATATTAATACTATTGTATATAAATATATATATATAATATTAATTATAATATTATATTTATGTTAGATTCTAATAATCTTATTTATATCTTGATCCGCATTTGAAAGAAATTAAAGAAATTGGCGATTTTAATGATACTAGACTATTATGTGCGCGCGCTAACTTTTATACTCATTTTTATAATTTGCTCAATTTTCTAAGAACAACCCATTTGATAAAATTTTCTGAAAACTTATATTCTTGTTAAAATTAGATGCTGAAAGAATGAATTCAGTGTATTAATGCATCGTAAAATGTACAACTGCTATTATTAGGGAGCGTTCATATATTCCGTAACGTTATTTTAAATACTTTTACCTTCCCACACCCAAACTGCAGTTACGTAATATTTTTTTTTGTATTATTTTGAAAAACTTAACAGACATTTTGTAAGTAAAAATAGATTTTCAGGATGACGTGCAGCATAGAATTAAGTTAAACAATATTTTGACGTGACACAACCATGATTTTTTGATATTTGTTTAGTTACACATCTTAAATTTATTTACAAGGGAAGAAGTATCAGCATTTTTTCAAAGAATTATATAAGTTTTATCATTTTCATGAGACAATCAGGAAAGATTTTTAAATATTGAGGATGTGTCAAGAAGATAAATGCAGAAGATTTAAGAAATATATATTTTATTTTACAGGATTTTATAAATTATTCAAAAAATTTCAGCCTTTCTAAAAGATATTTAGGTCTTTTATAATTTCAGAAGAAATAATGAATATTACATGAATAAACCAATTAAAAATTTATTTAAATTATATTTAATTTTTAATTTGTACATTATTTTAAAATATGAAATATGAATATAATATCAGTATAAAAAATTATAAGCATGTATAACATAATATTAGTGGGACGATGGTCGTGGGGGCTAAAGCGTAGGCTTGGGACCCACTCCTTCGGCTTGCGGGTTCGATTCCCGCCTCGCACTGTGGAAGAGTCTCGGTGGCCCATGCGGTGAACACTAGCCTAGCAAGGGAGTTGTTCATCTCCGGAGAGTCGTGGGACCGGTACCTCTAGAGAAAAAGGTTTTCTCTAAGTACTTAAGGCTGTTGCTCTTGGTGGTTCGGAACCCACCTTAAACTGTAGGTCCCCCTTCCACCACCAAGTAAGTGCGTGGAGGGTGTGTAAAGGAATAGAGAAGGTGTAAGAAAAATGTAAACCCTTAGGGGACACATTAGAAGCTTCCATTCCATAGAACATAATATTATTAACCTTTATAATTTGCTGATATAGAACTCATAAAAATATTATTATTATAACTGAAACGTGAACAAAAAAAAATCTTATGACTCAATTATGTGAAATTTAGAATTGATATAGCTCCAATATTAAATAGTTAATAAATTTTGATTTGATGAACTTAAAATAAAAATACGATATTATTTAATTTTAATCTAAAAATAATGAGTTTTTCAACATTAAATCATTCAAATAATTAAAACATTAATATAATAAATTTATATATTGGTAATTTAGCTTATAATAACTTTATGTATTGATAAACAATTTAATTATAATTTACATAATATTATTAAACTTGATGATTTCCCAATATATCTATTAACTTAATAATCTTTTATATTATTTAAAACAGTAAGATTTTAAGATAGACTTAAAATAATTATTACTTTAACATTGAATAAACCAATTAAAAATGTATTATTAAAAATAACAGCCGTTATTGCAAGTCAAAATAAAGACACAAATTAAAATAATTCTTGGCGATCGATAAAGGTAGAAATCCATAAATTACGTGATTAAATCCATTATGTGAGATTCAGCCTCCATGCGCTACTAATGGAGGTTACGAGTTTTCGTATATAGGAAGATAGGTTTATATATGCGTATAGGTATTAGTTAAATCTTCGTAAACAAACCCACTGTAGCCAGCGAGCGACCATCCGAGTGTATACACACATCTATATTAAGATGCATATGAAGTCCATGCAATAGTGTGCGTTCGTACACTTCTCTCCGACTTTCTTTTTGCCATGCGCCAGCGTGAAACACAACATCACGTGAACCCCATTTTTCGTATAGTGGTTTAGAAAGATTGCAAGGCGATCGTTACGAAATGTTCAACATTCTGTTTCATTTCTTTCAAAGCAACTAATTTTTGTTATTAGAATCCAGTACAAAATTCAATACAGCGACTTATAAATACTGTAATTTTTTTATGTAAGAGCCTAAATTCATACGATTTATTCTGATCAAAGATATTAGTCTTCATTTTCATAGTCACTAATTAACTTTTTCAAATCGAACCTCGATTATCCTTAAATTTGTATACTTTATTTTAATTATGGATATGCGATAAAAGCAATATTAATATCCGAAGCCTCTCCCTGTAGTTTTTTCCCCACAAACTTATTCGCTGTGAGCCGCACTCGTGTCGCCGCCTGGCGGATTCGAAAGTTAATAGCGGGCGTGTGTATTTACGTGAGACCAAATGGGCAATAATACAAGAATA
>NC_046658.1:170718127-170726069 GCF_010883055.1 Belonocnema kinseyi | reverse complement strand
TATTGCTGTTAGTTCGGTCACATACTTGTAGAGGCGCGACATGTACTGATTGGTTCCGCTACATGCTTATAGAGGCGCGACAAGCAGATATATATTCAGTCGCGCCAAATTATAGTGTATTTGAAATCCAAAATGGTAATAATCTAATTTTACTTTATAAGTGAATGGAAAAATAATTTTAATTAAGTAGAAAAGGTCTTGTCAAAGGAAATTACGGCTTGCTTCTGCAGTTTAGCTAAGGCGATTTTATAAATATGAACCATTTTTTCAAATTGAAATAAGAAATAACTCAATCTTACAAAATGTCATTTTCCCTGCTCCAGAAATCTAACTTTCGGAAAAAATGAAAGTTTGCTTAATTTTTTTTTATTATCATTGAATACTAAAACTTGATATAAAAATTGTTATAATTTTCGTCTTCTTGTTGTTTTAATATATAAGCTAATTACATTTTTTAAACCGCAACCCTGAAAAATAATATAAACCAATGCTATAAATTCACAGAACTATTATGTACTTCTATGGAAGTTTATGAACTTTCAGTTTCTTTTATAAATTTTATTATTAATTTTATTATTATTATTAAAATTTATTATATTGTGCATTATAAATTAATTACCTCATAAACAAAAAAGATTTTTTAAAGAAAAATAACAACAATCGTGCAAAAAACCCACTTTTTTATTTGAAAAAGATATTAAAAATGTTTATTTCTTGCATAATTAAAAAGAAATTAGGAAGGAATTTATATTTGAATAAAATTATGAATCGAACCAGAAAATACATGATCTGGCACTTTTTTGTCAGACTTATTTTTTCAAAAATTGTATACTCCTTTTCAAGGATCTTGATTGAAAACCGAAGTTTCATAATGCAATTCATAACACAGTAGACAATTATAGACATAATGTGAAAATTACAATGAACATGACAAGTCAAAACTGTCATCTAGATACTTGAAGTTAAAGGTAATATTAATTTCTGACAATATTAAAACTTCCATTTGAATATTGAGTTTATTAAAATAAAAAGGAAGGTATGTTAAAATAATTTACGCCTAGCGTTATAATGCTTAAAGCTTCATGTTCTTCAAAAATCAATATATTCCAATCAAGATTTTTTTCTCACTTCTTAAATCTTGTAAACAACAACAAATGTTTTCATGTAATAAATAAGTGACGAAAGTTTGTTGTCAAATAATTTTTTTCAGTGTGATAAGCCGTGATTATTTCTGCCGTCTTGGAGAAAAATGTTACTCTCTAAAGTTTGGCGTAAGGGTCCTTTTCGCGTTGCAGCGTATACGTAAAGAAGACTCACGTCAAAACGAAGATAGTGAGTTTCTTCACGCAAACAGCAGATTTGGCCTAACCCATTTTTCCCTCTCGACGGATTGTTCACCTTGGCGTGCGGGATATTTCCTAAATTAATTGTTTTACGTGACAAAAGTCGTGTCTACTAAAATGTAATATTTCTTTCTCGATGACTCAAATTAAACAAAAAGGTTTGAAGGTGTAAATTTAAAAATGTTAAGTATTGAACTTATCTGAATTTAAGAATCAAATCCTAAACAATTACAAATTCTAACATTGAAAATTAATTTGGTTTTGAATATAAGGGTTTAATATCCTAAAATTGACAACTGTAAGCCTTCTTACTTGATTAGGCTTAAATTAATGGCCTCCAAAATCTGATAGTACCCAAACACAAACATTTAGAATTCTGCAGTTCAATTTTCAATTGAAAACTTTCAAAATTAAATCATTTAAATTTATCAGATTATACTTGGGGCATATTCAAAATTTAAAAAAATATTAATGCTTGTATTTTTAATTTATCAACTGTATGAAAAAATTTCAAATAATACAATTTTTGAAATTTCTGTTTATAAAATTACTCAATTTGAATGTTTTAAATTTAAAATATATTAAAACCTTTCAATTCAAAATTCCTCTGCTTATAAAAAGTTTTCGATTTCAAAGGCTTTACATTAATTCCAATTTTTCACGAGGTCTGACATCAAATAATCTGCTTATTGCAGCTTTAAATTATTTATATCCTAAAGCTGAAAAAATGTATTGCCGAATCATAAGCGATTTCATTTAAAACGTTTAAAATTAAATAATTAAACTTATTTACTTAGTAAATAGAAAATTTCTCTTTGAAAGAAACCAGACGAGAAATTAATTTAAGTAAACTTTATTCAATTCTTAAATTCACCTAAATTTCATTTAAACTTAGAATTTAGCTAAATTTTATTTAAATTTTAAATTCAACTAAATTTTGCTTTATTTGGAATTTAAATAAATTTTATTTAATTTTTTAATTTATCTTAATTTCATTTAAATTTTAAGCTTATTTTGAAAAAATAATTTTAGTAATTTAACTGACATTCTAAAGATATTATAATATCTTTGAACAGAACCAGCCAAACGACTCAACTATGGCCAAGATTGCTATTGTGATAGCAAAGGCGAACGCGAGAATGAGAAACAGAAAATCACGTTTGGTTTAGAATTCAACAACTTTCGATGTACGCCCCGGCCCCACCTCGCCCGCTGACGTGCTAGGAGGATGCGGTTGCCATAGAAACAGTGAAAAGTTGAAGAGGGCAGCACCTCGATATAGTCGGAATTGTAGTTACATATATATATCGGCCGTCTCCACCACTAACCCATGCCGTATCTAGGACCTAATATCTTTGTCACCACTTTGTCTCTGCGTTGAACATGGCCGACAGCTGTGATGGTATCCGATTGGCGCTGCCTCTCGCAGTGATCCCAGATCTGAAACGAGACGTGTTCCAATACTATGGCACGTCTATGGCCGTGTGAATCTGGTAGGAGACGATATAAATGCTTGGGTTGCGCGCGCAATCCATTTCTCCTCTTCTGAATTTGAAAACTCGAAGGTGCACGATTGCCTGTCGGAACACTTCGGCGTTTCTATTTATATCTCTATTTGCTTTGAAATAAAATGAAGAGATTGGGATTTTAATATTTCCAGATTTCGATGTTGGGCTGGCGTTTCTCATGATTTGAATACTTCGCGCGCCTCTTTAATGCGTGTATTTTGAGGTTACGTTACTTCAAGTATGAAATATAAATTCTATAAATATTAATACTATTATATATACATTATTATTAATTATACGATTATAATTATGTTATATTATAATAGTCTTATTTAAATCTTGATCCGCATTTGAAAGAAATTAAAGAAATTGGTGAATTTGGAATTCGTCTCGTTTGGATAAAAACTCAATTATTTGATTGAAAAATTAATTATTTTGTTAAAAATGTAACTATTTTGTAAAAAAAGTCCTCTTTTCTATTAAAAAATCAACTAATTTGTTAAAATTTTTATTTCTTTTTTTTGAAGGTTCATCTCTTTCGTTGAAAATACATTTTTGAAACTGACAATTAATCTATACCATTTTTGGTTAAAAAATCATGTATTTTGTTAACAATTCGTCTTTCTTTGTAGAAATTAAATTGCTTTATGGAAAATTTATACTTTTTGATTAAAAATTACATTTTTCGGTTGAATTATCAACTGTAAATATTTTTTGGGTGCAAAGTCGTTTTTTTTGTAATTGCAACTATATTGTTAAAAATTAAAATCATAATTTTTGGGTGGAAAATTCGATTATTCACTTAAAGTTGAACTACTGAGTAAAAAAATTAATTTTTTCCTATTAAGGATTCATAATTATAGTTGAAAATTCAACTATTTGCATTTAAATTAGGTTAAAAATTCAGCTTTTTTGTAGATAATACTCTTTTTGACTTTAAAATTTAAAAATTTATTAAAATGGAATTGACCTTTTTTAGTAGAAATTTAATCTTTTTGGTTGAAAATGTATCATTTTTGGTCAAAAATGCAAATGTTTGGTTAAAATATGAATTGTACAACATCTTGAGTTTAAAAAGTCGATTATTTCACTAAGAGTTGAACTACTTTGTAAAGAAAAGACTTTTTTTAACAAGGTTTTATAATTATAGTTGAAAATTTAACTATTTAGTTGAAAGTTTAACTCTTTGATTCAAAACTCATATTTTCCACTTAAGAAATTCAACTTTCTGTAAATAATTCGTCTTTTTGACTTTAAAATTAAATAATTTCGTTGAAAATTCATGTATTTTGTTTGAAATTTGTCTTTTTTTGTAGATCATTAATTTTCTTGGCTGAAAATTCATGTAATTGGTTGACACTTCAACAACTTTGTTGAAAATAAATTTTTTACGTTGAAAATGATTTATCTTCATCTGAAAATGTAACTATTATATGATTGATTGAAAATTAATCGTATATATTGGGTAAGTTTGAAAATCGTTTCTTTTATAGAACATTAATCTTCTTGGTCAAAAATTCACCTTTTCCCTTGAAAATTTAACAATTTCGTTCAAAATTCGTTTTTTTTTCCTCGTTTAATTCAATTTTTTATCACAGCTTTTATCTGGAAATTGAACTATTCCATTTTTGGTTTAACTGTAGCTTGTAAATTGTGTTAGTTAAAACACCAATTATTTGTTAGAAAATTAATTTATTTGTTTTCGATTATGACTTGAAATATTATTTCAGTCTAAATTTTTTTATTTTTAACCCATTCAATTTGAAATTTTTAAATTAAAAACAGAAAATTTCGTTAATTATCAGCAATATTTGACCGTTCATTTAAAACAATCCATTACAAACAACTGTTAAAAACTACAAATTTGAACAGAATGGTTCGAAATAGAATACCTTGAATTGTTAAATTTGTAATGAGCTGAATATAAAGCTTAAACGCTACAACTTTAATTTAAAAAAAAAGATTCAGAATTAATTTAAAACTTCAAATTACTTCAAATAATTTGAAACACGATTTAGACTTTTGCAGGTTTAAAAAAATAATAAGCTTTTTGAGAATTGTACAGTATTTAAAAAGAATAACAAAAATTGTTGTGATTGCTAAGAACATTGAAAATGATTTTTTATTTTGACAAATAAATTTTAAGTGAGTATTTGGAAACATTTTAAAAATTAAAAAAAAAAGAATCCGGAAGATTTTAAGAAAATTTTTTTATTTTACAGTTGTTTTAATTTTAGGAAAAAATATAATTAACAAAATATATCAATTTTCAACCAAAAAGTTTACTTTTTAACAAATTAAATTAATTTTCTATCAAATAATTGGTGTTTTAACTAATACAATGTACAGGATAAAATTTTTAATCGAAAAAATAAATTTTCAATAAAGTTGTTAAATTTTGAACCAATAAAATGAATTTTCGACCAAAAAAATTAATGATATACAAAAAAAGACAAATTTCAAACAAAATACATGAATTTTCAACGAATTATTTATTTTAAAGTCAATAAAACGAATTATATACAAAAAGTTGATTTTTTCAGCGAAAAATATGAGTTTTTCATCAAAGAGTTAAACTTTCAACCAAATAGTTAAATTTTTAACCATAATTATAAAACCTTGTTGAAAATAACAGTCTTTTTTTTAGAAAGTAATTCAACTCTTAGTGAAATAATCGACTTTTAAGCCTAAGAATATGTACAGTTCATATTTCAACCAAACAATTGCATTTTTGACCAAAAATGATACATTTTCAACCAAAAAGATTAAATTTGTACCAAACAAGGTCAATCCAACAAAATATATGAACTTTCAACAAAATTATTTAATTTTAAAGTCAAAAAGAATATCATCTACAAAAAAGCTGAATTTTTAACCCAAAAATATGATTTTTCAACCAAAATTTTAATTGTCGACCAAATAGTTTAACTTTCTATCAAATTGTTGACTTTTTACGCCCAAAGATGCAAGTTTAACAAAGAGTAAAATTTTTAACAAAAAATTTAATTTGAAGGCAAATAGTTGAATTTTCAACAATAATTATGTATCCTCAATAAGAAAAAATTAATTTCTTTACTAAGTACTTCAACTGTAAGTGAAAGTTAAACTACTTGGTCGCCAATTAAAATTTTGGTTGAAAATTAATATTTTTGGGTTAAAAATTCAGCTTTTTTGTAGATGATACTCTTTTTGACTATAAAATTAAATAATTTTGTTGAAACTTCACATATTTTGTTGGAAATTGACCTTGTTTGGTAGAAATTTAATCTTTTTGGTTGAAAATGTATCATTTTTGGTCAAAAATGGCATTGCTTGGTTGAAATATGAACTGCACATCTTCTTGGGCTTAAAAGTCGATTATTTCACTAAAAGTTGAATTACTTTGTAAAAAAATACTGTTTTTTCAACAAGGTTTTATAATTATTGTTAAAAATGTAACTATTTGGTTGAAAGTTTAACTCTTTGATTGAAAACTCATATTTTTCGCTGAAAAAAATCAACTTTTTGTAGATAATTCGTTTTTTTTTACTTTAAAATTAAATAATTTCGTTGAAAATTCATGTATTTTGTTTGAAATTTGACTTTTTTTGTAGATCATTAATTTTCTTGGTCGAAAATTCATGTTATTGGTGGAGAATTTAACAAATTTTTTGAAAGTTTATTTTTTCGATTAAAAATTATTTTTTTATCTGAAAATGTAACTATTCTAGGATTGATTAAAAATTAATCGTTTTTATCTGGAAATTGAACTATTCAATTTTTGGTTGAAACTTTATCCAGTACATTGTATTAGTTAAAATACCAATTATTTGATAGAAAATTAATTTAAATTGTTAAAAAGTAAACTTTTGGGTAAAAAATTGATACATTTTGTTGTTAATTAGATTTTTTCCCCAAAATTATAAAAACTGTAAAATAAAACAATTTCCCTAAAATCTTCCTCATTCTTTTTTTTTAATTTTTAAAACGTTTTCAAATACTCACTTAAAATTTATTTGTCAAAATAAAAAATCATTTTCAACGTTCTTAGCAATCTGAACAATTTTTGTTATTCTTTTTAAATACTGTACAATTCTCAAAAAGCTTTTTTTTTAAATCTGCAAAAGTCTAAATCGTGTTTCAAATTATTTGTAATAATTTCAAGTTTTGAATTAATTCTGAATCTTTTTTTAAATTGAAATTGTAGTGTTTACACTTAAAATTTAGCTCGTTACAAATTTAGCAGTTCAAGGCTTTCTATTTCGAACCATTCTGTTCAAATTTGTATAGTTTTTAACAGTTGTTCGTAATGGATTGTTTTAAATGAACGGTCAAATATTGCTGATAATTAACGTAATTTCCTTTTTTTAATGATCTACAAAAAAAGACCAATTTCAAACAAAATACATGAATATTCAACAAAATTATTTAATTTTAAAGTCAAAAAGACGAATTATCTAAAAAAAGTTGAATTTCTTAAGCGGAAAATATGAGTTTTGAATCAAAGAGTTAAACTTTCAACCAAATAGTTAAATTTTCAACTACAATTATAAAACCTTGTTTAAAAAAAAGACTTTTTTTACAAAGTAGTTCAACTTTTAGTGAAATAATTGACTTTTAAACCCAAGAAGATATACAATTTATATTTTAACCAAACAATTGCATTTTTACCAAAAATGATACATTTTTAACCAAAAAGATTAAATTTCTACTAAAAAAGGTCAATTTAATTTTAATAAATTATTAAATTTTAAAGTCAAAAAGAGTATTATCTACAACAACCAAAAAACATTTACAGTTGAAGTTGAAAAATATTTACAGTTTTACAATTGAACCGAAAAATGTAATTTTTAATCAAAAAGTATAAATTTTCCATAAAGCAATTTAATTTCTACAAAGAAAGACGAATTGTTAACAAAATACACAATTTTTTAACCAAAAATGTTATAGATTAATTGTCAGTTTCAAAAATGTATTTTCAATGAAAGCGATATACCTTCAAATAAAAGCAATAAAAATTTTAACAAAGTAGTTGAATTTTTAATAGAAAAGAGGACTTTTTTACAAAATAGTTACATTTTTAACAAAATAATTAATTTTTCAATCAAATAA
>NC_046658.1:170693898-170718027 GCF_010883055.1 Belonocnema kinseyi | reverse complement strand
TATTTATATAATTTATATTTTATACTTGAAGTAACGTAACCTCAAAATACACGCATTAAAGAAGCGCGCGAAGTATTCAAGTCATGAGAAACGCCAGGCTCAGCATCGAAATCTGGAAATATTAAAATCCCAATCTCTTCATTTTATTTCAAAGCAGATAGAGATATAAATAGTAC
The DNA here is from genome assembly GCF_010883055.1 of Belonocnema kinseyi. Taxonomy (NCBI): domain Eukaryota; kingdom Metazoa; phylum Arthropoda; class Insecta; order Hymenoptera; family Cynipidae; genus Belonocnema; species Belonocnema kinseyi. The sequence continues at coordinate 170,717,851 of NC_046658.1, read as the reverse complement.
CGCCGAAGTGTTCCGACAGGCAATCGTGCACCTTCGAGTTTTCAAATTCAGAAGAGGAGAAATGGGTTGCGCGCGCAACCCAGGCATTTATATCGTCTCCTACCATATTCACACTCACATAGACGTGTCATAGCATTGGACCACATCTCGTTTCAGATCTGGGATCACTGGCCTCTCGTAGTTGCGCGGCCAACTGCGCCTTGCTGGTGTTGACCAGACCTTCCTGTAACGGTTTTTGACGACGCCTGACTTCGCACACCTGGTAATTTCAGTCATGCTCATACCTCAGATCCTAGTTTCACAAAGTGGAATTCGCATACCTTCGACTTTTCTAAGACCATGAGATACTTAAACCAGCTGACGAAATTTCAAAACAGTAACATCTGACGTTTCGTATCCCACCTTGTGGCTATTTCGTACCCTACATACTGTGTATGGCGTACCCCAAGTTCCAGAGATGTCTGAATTCCTACCGGGGATTCGGATATATTCTATTATGTATTCTTTGCATTTGGAATGCTTAAGTTTAACTTTATAAAAATGATCTTTTTTAGATCGCAGTATTTATTTGAGTGTTGATATTCTGAATTTCCTACTTAAGTAAGTATAGTTAAAGATTAAGTTTCTCAAAGCTATGTATGCTTTGAGTTTGAGGAGCTCATTCTCATCGTGACACTCGCGCTGCGTGCTGAATTTTTGACTAACGTTTGTAAATTTATATTTTCTGAACCACCTTAAAATAAATAAAATACTACAATCCTTTTTTCAAACTTTCTTCTCTATCTCGTGTTGTTATGCTAACAATAGGATTTTGATTTTCATACTATTTTTATGGATAAAGCAAAATATCCTAAAAGTCTTCTTTTCCTATTGGCAAGTAGTTGAGAGACATTTTGTAAAATTTTTCAAACCCTACAATTCTCTTTGCGACTTTCTGTCGTATTTTGTGTGATTTGGTTCAAAATTTCAATGTCGTGGTGTCAAATTTCAGGTCATTATAATACTTTCTCAATCTTTAATGATGAAAATGCAATGAGTTATGTTTTCAACTTTTTTTTTTATTTTTAATGTTATTTTTCACGAATAAAACAAAAAGGTTACTTTTTCGTATCTTGCATAGTTGGGCCACTGATTTGGCCTATGCGGTCAAAAATTTAACTATTCTATTTTTAGAAAATTAATCTTCTGCGGAGAAAAAATCATTTTTCGGTTGAACTCTTTCGTTAAAAATGTAACTATTTAGTGAAAATTAGTTTTTTCTTTTTTTATTAAGAAATGTTTTTTTAAGTAACAAGGTAAATATTTCGTTTTTTAGTTAAATTGATCTTTTTATTAAAAAATGATATTTTCTGGTTGAAAATTACTCCTTTCTAGTTGAAATTGCACGTATTTTGCTAAAAATTTGTCTTTTTCTATCAAAAATAAATTTACTGCGCTGAAAATTCTTCATTTTTTATTAAAAATGCAACTGTTTGGTTCTAACTTAATCTTGTTTGGTTGATGATTCAGCAATTTCGTAAAAAATTGAAGTATTCGGTTGAAAATTAGGTTCTTTATTTTAAATTGAACAATATTTATAATCATTGGACTATTATAATTGAAATTTAACTTTTTAGTAGAAAATTAACTTTCTTCTTAAAAAATCATATTTTTTGTTGGAAATTGAACCTTTTTATAGCCAATTCCATCTCCGGGCTTAAAAATTCAAAATTTTTGTTAAAAATGAATATATTCTTAAAAATTTTTTAATTTATCTACTATATCTTCAGAGATTGTACCTTACTGACAGTAGATCAACCCTCAAAACCATTAAGGCAGAAAATCTACACAATACCGATCAAGTTAAGAATCTTCAATGATAGAAAATGTTAACAGAAGTTTTGTGGTTCGATTCCCAATTGAGTGAAGATGGAGTAGGATCTTTTTTTCAAGAAATAATTTTAATTTTAAAATATTATTTTCCATCTAGTCTTATTAAGACGTTAAGCATTTTCTGTTTTTGAAGATTCTTAACTCGATCGATATTGTGTAGATTTTCTGGCTTGATGGTTTTGAGGGTTGATCTATTGTCGGTAATCAGAAGTTTTGTGGTTCGATTCCCAATGGAGTGAAGATGGAGTAGGATAATTTTTCAAGAAATAAATTTAAATTTGAATATATTTTATTGAATTCTCTCTTATTTCAGTAGATCATTAATATTTTGCTGGAACATTCTTTCTTTGGTTAAAACTTGAGCTATTTGGTTCGAAATTTATCTTTTATTAGTTGAAAATTCGACAACTTGGATAAAAGTTGAACTAGTGCATTAAAAATTCATATTTTTAAGACTCACCTTGAGCTCAGCGGTTGACTTTTTAATTGCAAATTAAATTTATCGATTTAGCTAATAGTTAATTTTTTTAACATTTAACAATTTTCCTGACACTTCTGGGTATTTTTTTGTTCAAAATTATTTTTTTATCTGAAAATTTCACGCTTCTATTTTTTTAGAAATTTATCCTTTATAAGTTTAAAATACATATATTTAGTAGAAAATCCATTTGTTTGATTGAAAATTCATCTTTTTAGTCTATGTGAATTAAAGATTTAATAATATGGTAGAAAATTAAAGTAGGATTCGGTTGTAAATGAAGTTTTCCGTTACAAATTAATATTTTTGGTTTTAATTAATCTATTTGATTAAAAATTAAACTAAAATTAAAATTATTTCTTGAAAAAAAGATCCTGCTCCATCTTCACACCAATGGGAATCAATCCACAAAACTTCTGATTTCCGGTCAGGTGCTTTTCCAATTAAGCTATTTGAGGTATCAGAATCTCGGATGATATAGAAGATAAATTTAAAAATTATGAAAAATTAAACTATTATAATGTATTTTGTTGAAAATTCGTATTTGCTAAACACGATACTGCGGTGACTGTACTTAGGCGTTTAAACCCAATGCTCACCTGGAAGGGGATATGCGCACTGCGATTGCTATCTCCTTTTCTCCCGCAAGAAATGTGCAAGTTAGTGCCGTGTTAAATGAAAACTAAGAACTAAGGTTATGTTCCGTCAAATATTTTCAATTGCGTTTGTCAATATAAGTGCTTATTTATTTCTTTGTTTTTGTACAGATTTAAGTTGACAAATTGTGATCTGGAAAGTATGGGTAAGTAATACTGATTTAATTGTCATAATTAAATAATATAAAATGTGCAGATTGAATAATGTGACAGTACTGGGCACCGAACTCATAGCGCTGCGATCGCAAGATGGCGGAGGTAGATGGTAGGTTTTGAATGTCAATATAGTGTTACGTGTGAACAAAACCTTCAATAATTTAAAGAATGAAGCTCTCCCTTAGTGGAATTTGTGTTTTTGCTAATTAGACGCTAAGGAAGACAATTTTTTATCGAAGGCGAGCGAGTTTTGAACGCTGGACATATTATTTACAGTGGGAAATTGTCGGTGAACGATTTGTTTGCTCTTCTAGAATAGTGTACGCAAACCTCGAATTCAAAAAAAAAAAAAACAATCCTCACGAAATCGGCCACGTGATTTTTTTCTTGGGCCCATTCAGTAGCGATTACGAATCAACATTAACCGATAGAGGAATTTTTCTTTTAATTTACGTCTATAAAAACTCGTTCTAACTGAAAATAAAAAATAAATATGTTACAATCTGTTGGTTATATAACACCTGGACTCCCTGCAGACATTAGAATTTGCATTGAATAAGTTGAATGTCACTGGAGCTTAATTCAGTGTAAAATTTATTATTCCTGTACAAGACAATCTATTGAAACCACTGTAGAAAGAGAATTACAACTAAACAATCATTAAATTTATAAATAAATTGTTACATCAATTATAATTTATTACAATATTATTTAATTTTAATTTCTTTAATTTTTTATTAATCAACATTGTTCTATTCAAATTTACCACTTCATACTTCTCATTCGAAATAATTGTTTCTTTCAACTTTTATTCTGCATATTCCACTAAGTTGAACTCCTGAGGTTACCTATAATTGGTAGATTCGCGCTTATTGAAAATTGCTATGTGCGGATCGTTGTTTTACCATTGGGTGTGACGTTTTAAAAACTCCATTTCATATTGAATCTCAACTCATTAATATGCACATCAATCAATCGTAGAATACTAAGAGGAATTATTTCAGGTTTGTCAGTCTCATTCAACTGTATTTATTCAGGATTTTGACGAATGTGGAATAACAGATTTAAAGCACCGCGCACATGCGACAGATTAAAAATGTGGACAACCGATTAAATTTTCATTCTTTTAATCAGAAAATGAAAGATACGCAATTCAAACCGACTCGCTTTCTATCGGTTCTTTTTTCCTGGGTATTATAATATAAATGAGCTTAAATTATTATTTGTTTTGTCTTTAGAATATGCACAGCAGAAAGCATTACTTTTAGTAGCTCTTGATTTAAAACGCATTCCACTTTTAATATTCATTTTCAAAAACAATAGAATTACGTGAAATAATAAAAAAAAAAATATTTTTAAATATATGCCTTGTTCAGGCATCTCTAACGTGTTTACTAGCAGAAAGTTAAGCGTATAGAAAACTTCGAAATTTTTTCACCAGATGGCGTATTCGACCTGAGCGGTTCCCAATAATATTAGGTAATATGTGTTGTGGTTGTCAAGCACTGACACAGGCTCGCACACTTCTCGCGGGAGAAAAAGAGATAGCAAAGTACAGTTCACATGTTCCCTTCCTTGCGAGCATTGGGTGTAAACGCAGTAAATGTACGGTTACCGCAGTCAGGACGTATGTACGGAGATCGGCCTCCTTATGATTACTCCGTGCATCCTGAGCTACTGCGTTTGCGCTAGGGACATGCGTTTGTTAGGCGCGGTTGGCGCGAAAATAAAAATTAAACTTTTGTTTTTAGAAAAGAATAAAATTTATCACACATATTCTCTAAGCAACAGTTTATTTTTATTGAGTTCCAAAGACTAACTATAGGATTGATGAATGTCAAGAGTGGCACATCTTGTTTAACACATTTTGTAATGATTCAAACAATTTTCAACTGTTCAAAGAATTTTTTCTTCTTGAAATTATAAAAATGTTTATAGCTTCTCGAATTTATTTCACAATTATCCAATTTTGCAAGTAATACATTTTTTAAGATTATTTGTTAATTGCTTAAACAATTTTTTGCCTACAAAATTTGGTGCGTGAAGTATAACAATTTATTATTTTCTAGAATTACTAACACAATTAACGGATGTTGAAAGTACTGTTTTTTCTTATGGATAGTTAAAAATTTGTTAAACAATTTTCTTGTCTGTAAATTGTGAAAAGTTATTATTGTCTGCAATCACTGGCATAATTAATGGATTTTAAGATTCATATTTCTTTCTTTAAGATTATTCGCAATTATTTAAACAATTAACAATTACTTACCTTCTCCTTTTCATAGGGAAGCTATAGAACAGTCTAGTTTTTTATCTCTTGCACAAGATGATATTTATTTGAGTAAAATTGATGTGAATCTATAAAAAACGTGCGAGAAAAATTGGTTTGAAAAATATCATTCGCAGAGTTTCAAAGTTTTTTTTTTATTGTCTTTTTTTCACATTTTTCGATTGTTTATGGATTTTTATGTTTTTTTCAGAATTAAGGATACTATTTTGTTCGAGGTATTTATGTTTTAATATACCCCTTTAATTAAACATTTTATTTTTGAAACCCATAACAATATAAAAACTGCGTCATGATAATCGTGTGCCAATAATTTTTTTTAACGTTTTTTAGGCTCAAAATATGAAAGTAATTTAGAGGGGTACAACAGAACATAATTATTACGTCTATAATAGTAGCCTAAAATCTAGAAAAAATTAATAAGCCCCCGAAGAACCCCAAAAAAACTGAAACAATTTAAACTCTCCCACTAATAATATTTTGAAACCTACCTTACTTGCTCGTAAAAAATCATATAGAAAATCGTTGCAGAATTTATAACGAAGGCACACGAGAAAAAGGTCTTGTCCACCAGACGAGATAAACATTTCTATATGTTTTTGGGGTCGCTGACTCAAAATCTGGAGTGGCTTGACTTTGGCAGGTCGCATTTCGTTCCTAACCTCAAAAAAATATTAAAAGTTGTAACATGCATGGAAACAGCCAGAACGTAAAGCGGTTATATGTTTTCAGGGTCGCTGAGTCCAAATTCGAAGGGCAGTTGGCTCGGCGAGGTCGCATTCTATTCATAACCGAAAAAAATTAAAACACTGAAAACTGTTATTGACAGAAATTGTTTGTATTCAGCGTCCGGTACATAGAACTTGTTAGTCATTCTTTGAGCATTATTTACAGCCTGTAGCACAAAATCCTGCTGCCTTGATAGTTACTGTGGCGATAACAACTGCCCCGAAAAGGAATGTGCAAACAAAGGCGCGCTGCCTTGCAGGTGGGCTTGAGGTTTTTTCGGTGCTTAGACTCATTTTTTTCAAGGTTATAAAAGGAATGCGACCTCGCTGAGTCAATTTACGCTTAAATTTGGACTTAGCGACCCTGAAAACATATAACCGATTTGCTTTCTGGGTGTTTCCATGAATGTTCCAACTTTCATAATTTTTTTGAGGTTAGGAGCGAAATGAGACCTGATCAAGTCAAACCAACCTTGGATTCGGATTCAGAGAACCCAAAAACGTATAGAAATGTTAATCTTATCTGGTGGACAAGACCTTTTTTTTCGTATGCCTGTATTTTTAGACACAAGGAGTTGCGCGAAGAAGAAAACTTGAAAATAAAGTTATTTTATGATATAAAGGTCTCAAAATAACATTTCTTCATATTCGGATGTTTATAATAAATAAAGGAAATTTAAATCTACAATTTCAGTATTAACGCCTTATATAATCGCAGATATAATTTTCGTAATAATCTTAACTAATTCTTAATTTACATTTAACATAACCTTACTAGCTAAGCAAGCCAATCGGATCAATAGCGTGGATAAATCTTTCTTTAGTTCCACTGCAGCACTATTGTAATCTTGGTAAAGAGGATTTCACATATTAAAATCTAATTATTGCCAGAAAATCGAGGTTTATTTTACTAAAGTATTAACATTAGAAGTATCATTAAAGTTGTTTGAAATTACATAAATTATCAACAAAATAGATGTGATTTTTAAATAAACAATGCGCATTCAACTAAGGAGTGTAACTTTAACCAAACAGTGGGGTTCTAAACTGAAAAGAATTTTAAAATTGTGGAAAATAGTCTTTTCTATCAAACATTTAACAATTTGTTCAAAATATTTCATTCATTTTGACTAAAAAACTTTCATGCTTTTTCGGAGAATTCAAATTTCTTTTCAATCGGGTTTATTATTTTTTAAATCAAACCCTTTCAGTTTAAGATTGACTATTGGTTAAAACCTCATCTTTTGTATTTTAAAATTCAAATATCTGATTGGAAATGTAGGTATTTTGTCGAAAATTCGTAATTTGCTTTAAAAATACGTCTTTTGTATTCAGATAAATCTCAAATAAAAGTGTATCGTTTTATTGTTGACTTTTCTTCATACAGTGAAGTGTTTTTGGAAGAAACGCTGCTAAGAAGGATTGTAAAATATTCCCTAATCTTTTTAAGTCTACATGACACATTATAAATATTTTTTAAGAAGAAAAACTTATGTAACTTGGATCTTAGACCAATTGCAATTACGTTGCCTAAAATATATTTGTCAAGGAGATAAGCTCAACCCTTTATTTGTTATATTATTGTACTCTTTTAGTTTCTCAATTTAAAACAGTATACATGTATACCCTCAATCTGAGGCTAAATAATTTAGGTTTATGATTGTAAAAATAGTTATACACGTGCGAGTGTTCAGCTTCCATTAAATAAATTATATTACAATTATTAAAATTTTCCACTTCAACCAACCCCAAAATTACCCGTATACGCGATTTATACTCGGCAAGGAAAAAATTAAAATATCTCAGCAAAGTTTACAGACACGAAGTATATAATATTCTATTTGTCACGCTGTTATTCAAATTCTGCGTCAGTCACTGTCCCCGCCATTTTGAAAAAATGAGGATCCATTGTGCTCTAGTCTTAACTTTGGACGTTATTCTTTATTCTGTTGGTAAGTGCACGACCCTAAAGAAATATTTGTCTAAAACTAAATCAAACATTGGAATAAATTGTTTCTAATTATTTTTTTAAAGTTAAATATAGTCAGTTTTCACATAAAACTTATACCTTCTCCTCATGGATGAGAACTTTGTAACTGAGGTAATAATAATCTCTCAGCTTACAAAATACTATATCTTCCATTTTATGGGAATGAAATATATACCTCTAAATATTCATTTATTTTAATTTTATTTTTTAAGAAATTTGTTTTCAAAGAAGAAACGATTCACGCGGTTGTGCTAATAGGAGTCAAATTATTATTTTGCTTGGACCACTCTACTTCTTAACATAATCAGTGTCTTATTTTTTTTTTAAATTGAAAATTTATACCTCAGAAGATAAAAAGTCTGGCATTATCTGCGTATGTACATCATTTTTTAAAATAATCACCCTATAATGTTGGGCTACTTTTTTCTCTATAAAAAACGATTTCGAATTTTTGTTTTTAAATAAGATAAAATATGTTTCAAGTCTGCAAATCTTATAATGTGCTTTTAGGTAATCACTTCCAAATACATTATATTTCTGAAAAGTGACACCAAATCTTTAGAAGTTTAACAATAATATATTTCCCCCCTTTTTTATTTAACCATGATTTATTAACACAAACTTTGATAATACATTGTTAACATTCCAGATTCATTAACTGTTTTTTTTTCTTTTTAAAGATAAATCATCAGGTATGCCGCCAAAAACAAGAGACTTTCTGAAAAATTTTGGGACGAGTAGTAAGCATGCAAGTCATCAAGGTAAACCTAGTAAATGTAAAAATTTATAATAGAAGCGTTAATTAATTAACAGTTTTCATATCAACTGTTGAAAACTGTTAGTAATATAAATAGTACCATCAGTATCATTTGTACTGTTTTTATAAGCTTTTTGCCTCTCAAGTACACTACTACATTAAATACTTCTGTAAAATGAAAGAAGAATCATAATTACTTCAGAAAGCACCTTCCAATAATTTTTTTGTGATTATAAAACATTCATTAATGAAAATCATTATACTACACGCACAAAAAGTAAAAAAGTAGACAAAAATCTTAAAAACAATTTGAAATCTCTCGAAATACCTTGATACCTTTGAAAATATCTTAACATTTTTTTAGTCATTCAAATCCGTAGAAATGTTCAGAAAGCTTGCGAAGCTATTAGAATCCCCTTCAATTATTGCAATATTTGAAGATCCTATATAATTTTGTCACTGAGTCCAGGAAAACTGAAAAGTTTGGCTAGCTTCTCTAGAACTTAGCGCACTTTTGAAACTTTTTATCATAAAATAGCCAAATATTTTTGGGGATTCCTATAAAAATGGAGTTATGCTCTGAACAAATTTCGCAAAGAGTAACCTATTTCGAAACGAAGTTAATTTTAATGATATACAAATGTAGGGAACTTCCAGCACCAGAACTAAAATCTAATTAAATAAAGAGACAAATGGAAGTTGAAGAAAATCTTGCTGTACTAGAACACGATATACTTGCACATACAATCAAGATCATACGTTTTAAATCGGGGATCGAGATACATACGAGAAGAAAGGATCATTCAAAAGATTATTCAAGAAAATTGCAGGTTAATTTTGCAACGAAACCAAAACTTTAAACAATTAAAGAAATTCTCGTTGAAAATAAGCCATGCTTACTTGCAAAGAAACCTGATGTAACAGAATGTATTCTAGGACTTCATAAAAGTTTTACTGAGAACGCCAAAGCAGAATATGAGACTATAATATTTATTATAAAAAATCAAGGAAAAAGTAGAACAATATTAGAGTCAAGTCATTGGTGAGCAAATTATATTGTGAAAGAGTTTTATTGTTAATCAAAAAGATACTTCATGTAGAAAAATTAGTGAACAAACTGGAGAGTCAACCCATTTCCTAAGATTTTTTTTATCGTGCTTTGCATCAAACTTACTAAAACATTAGGGTTGGATGAGTAAAGGTTATTGTAAAAACGGAATTATACAATTTGAAAAATTTAAGGAGCTACATATTTTAAAAAAAGGTGATGGACTCACTTTGGGCTTTCGAGATATTAATTTTTTGAGTAGCCGCCCGCTTTTACCGTTCACAAAAGTGATCAGGCACATCGGGGCGAAATCAAATAACGAAATGCGAAATAATACTCTGCTTGCTTAATGAACAGGCCTTTTAACACGCTCGAGAATTTGCAGTTTTTATACAGATGTCAAGCAAAAAATATATTAAAAATTTTTTAATTTATCTGCTATATCATCAGAGATTGTACCTTACCGACAGTAGATCAACTCTCCAAACCATGAAGGCAGAAAATCTACACAATATCGATCAAGTTAAGAATCTTCATTAACAGAAAATGCTTAACGTCTTAATAAGACTAAATGCAAAATAATATTTTTAAATTAAAATTATTTCTTGAAAAAAAGATTCTACTCCATGTTCACTCGACTGGGAATCGAACCACAAAACTTCTGATTTCCGGTCAGGTGATTTTCGAATTAAGCTATTAGAGGGATTTTGTGGTTCGTTTCCCAATGTAGTGAAGATGGAGTAGGATTTTTTTTTCAAGAAATAATTTTAATTTAAAAATATTATTTTCCATCTAGTCTTATAAAGACGTTAAGCATTTTCTGTGGTTGAAGATTCTTAACTTGATCGATATTGTGTAGATTTTCTGCCTTCAGGGTTTGGAGGGTTGATCTACTGTCGGTAAGGTACAATCTCTGATGATATAGCAGATAAATTAAAAAATTTTAAATAATTACTTGTACCATTAACACCTAGCTAAAAATCAGCGTTATGTTCTTGAATTAGGAGTTCTTATTCTGATCCTTCTAATAGCTTAATTGGAAAAGCACCTGACCGGAAATCAGAAGTTTTGTGGTTCAATTCCCAATGCAGTGAAGATGGAGTAGGATCTTTTTTTCAAGAAAGAATTTTAATTCAAAAAATATAATCCTCTATTTCTTGTTGTAGAAATTATTGCGCAGTTCGAGTCTTCACCTAATGATGACCATATTCCTGGTGTTTTTCGAGACGGACCTTCCTCTTCTACTGACAGACAGCATTTTCCTGACATGTCTGCTCCTCGTTCCAGGTCCAGGTCTCCACCTGGCAGGTGCATGTTTCCGCCTACCAAAGTTCCTTCTCCTGACGGACTTGGATATGGACTTGAACAACTTCGATTTGTTCGTCTTATTCCCTACAAGAATCCACGCCGGGTATTCGAACTTCGAAAATATACTTTTCCTACCGAAAAACCAATTAAAATACAAATAAGTCATAACATATTTGCACCCGTGCCAACCCACGAACAAATTGTATTATCAACATTCGATGGTGACGTATTTGCAATACTAGAGACTTTTAATGTTCTTGCTGGAATATATCATGGTCACGGTTGTAAACGTTCAAAAATAAACATGGAAACTGACATGGTTACACAATTGACCTCAGATGAAATCAGGGAAATTCCAGTAGGGCCTCAACGCATAATATTATGGCATTTTCGAATAGAGTGCCTAAAGTACTGATGAACTGAAACTCCACACAATGGTTCTTTCAATCCAAAAAGTATCAAAAGACTAAAATATAATAATGTTTACTGTAAAAATACTTAACAATGCCACTTTATTAGATCCCAAATTATATTACTTCTATCCACGGGATCAGCTCAAAAAACCTTTCACCAAAGGGCAGGAGAACTGATTTAGTAGAGCTCTGCTTTCACTAATACAGATCCATGCTCATACGTAAAGAATGCTCACACATTCGTGGGCTGATGGATATTTACTTTCTCCTCGTTTTACGTATTCCTTTTAAACGTATCTTCCTCGTAAGACAATATTATATTGTAATTAATTGTCGGATTTATATAATAAATGTAACATATTAAATTAAATATACCCTATAAAAAATAAACTGGTTATAGAAATAAACAAAGCAATTGAAATGTGGAACAGGAAGATCTTAGATTTGAGTGCGCAGGTGCGGAGTTGTCCTCTTCCTAAACATGGAAAAGTGTGCGAGTGAGAAAGTTTGTCAAATTGAAGTAAGTTGAGCGGTTCTGTTTGTTTGTTTTGATGCAAGTGTCAGAAATGTGTTCTAAGCCATGAGGTGTCAAGTCCCGTGTTGTGGACAAAGTTACACGCCGAAGAAGGCAAATACACTTCGTTTTTTTAAAGCCTTCACTGTAAGCACAATAAACGTCTAATATATTTTATTGTTTTACCTAACTGTCATTTAATTTTAATAGAAATGATTTAGAAATTTAACCTTTATTTTTTGATCTTATTTTTCTATATAAGGGAGAAGCAGTTGCAAATATGGCAAGAAATTTTAATTCCTTAAGAATCTTTAGCATATTTATCATATTACAAATTTAAAAGGTTCTCACCTGTACGTTTCCTTCTTAAAATCTGTTCACACATTTTTCAAACAAGTACCGAAAATACTGTTTATATATTTATTTTGTGTCTCTTTCGTATGATGATCAACAAAAGAACACAACCTCTAACTTACGTCAATTTGACAAACTTTCTCACTCACACACTTTTCCATGTCTCCTTATTATTTCTTCCTGCGCGAGACCTTCCGGCCACTGCAAACAATAAATCGCAGTAACTACGAAAATACCTAGTATTGTTAAATTAAAATGATTGATTACATAATCTAGGATATCATATGTGTGTTTAAATAAAACCTAATGTATAAATTAAGATACAAATATTTCCATGCAATTATATTGAACAAGTATCAATATTGATAATCCGGTTTGTGTAAATAACTTTTATAAACAAATCATTCGACTATAAATTCACTAAACAAACTCAAGAACTATTGACAAACAATATTAATGCACCTTAAAATATGTATGTATATATATGAAACAACTGTGACATAAGGTCAACCTCAGGACATTGTCAATAGACGGTGCTTATATCCTGAGCACATGGAGCTACTCAAAGACGATCGCAAGGATGGTTTTCAGGCTATTAAGCAGTGAATTCTTTATACTTTCGAGGGCGCTGCAGATAAAAACGATTAGTCTCTATAACCATCTTTCTTTTCATTCTCCTTGCCGAAAATTTTTTTGTCAGCTAGGGCCGAAAATTCAATAACAAACAATTGGCGAGACTGTGAAGTTTAAGTATATGCGGCAGTTCTTATTCCCAACAATTGACTAGTTTTTCTGATGATCATTAAGCAGAACGGTATTAAGGGTAATGCCGTAAGAGTAAAAGATATGATAATAAATCATTCTTTGTGCCGCATTGTATCTTTCGGCGTAGATCCTTCCCGCATGAGTTGGACAACTAGATATTGTGTGCCCTATATGATCGGGGTGTGCGTAACACGCTCTGCAACTATCATCTAAAATATCTTAGCTCAAAATGTGATAACGATATGCTAAAGTGGAAATGAAACCGTCTTGAAATGCCAAAATGAAACACTTCGTGTGTGGCTTCAATCCGGGTGATTTGAGAAAAGAAAACGTTTTTTTTTTAGTTTGTTTCCTCATATTTTTTGGAACATTTTAAGACCAAAAAGAACAAAATTCCCCGGCCGGTTTTTAAGAAAAAATCTACTTTTTTGAATAAAATTTACTTCAATTTTTTAATTCTATATTTCTCTTTAGTTTCTGTTAACATTAGTTCAGTTTCTTTTAGTTCCTGTGTCATACAAATCGAGACATCTCCAAAAAGTAAAGATGAAGTGCATGAATTCTTTATTTGAAGTCCAAAATACTGTATTGCGAAAACTTATAAATATTGTTTGTACTTGTAAAATGTTTTTGTTCATAACTCAGAAGTTGAAATCACAATGTCAGATCTATGAAAACAATTGCAGATGAGAAAAAATTAAATCTCAGACCATTTTTTGAGGAAAACCGAGTTTACATAAAACATCCATATTTTGTGCAAAAAGTTCCGGTACTCCGGTATTCCGTCGAGCCAAGATACAAATGCCGAAAAATTCCTCTTCGTCTGCCGTCTACCCTTTAGCTTTGAAATTTCTGAGACGGCTTCTACGATTGGTTGGTTACATCGAGACGGATCAAATCAGATTACTCCGCCAATGCATGCCTGCGTACCAGTCTGCGCTTTGTCGATTGGTCCCATCTGACGGACTACTGAGCTTGCTATTGGTCGCGTGGCAGCTAGTGAGAAGATGGCTGGTTCCCCTCGTCGCCATGCAGGCATCGTTCGGTGTTACCCGATAGACCGTCTTCTGCTGCCCCTCTTCGTTCACCTCGGAACTACTGCGATGTGCTGCTTGCGCTTGACCCGTGCTCCCGTTAGCCCTCTCTCTGCGTTGAACATGGCCGACAGCTGTGATGGTATTCGATTGGCCAATGTTCATCATATGTCAATTTTCTCGAGTTGACAGCTGGGTTTGGATTCTTTTCCATATCGTGCCCCTACTTGAACCTTAATTTTTCAACGCCTACGTTGCAATACCTATTAACAACCCAAGCCGGACAAAGGTTTTAGTCTGCTGAAGGTGGACTAATGATCTGGCGGTCCTATCTTATGATAAATTAATCAGATCGGAGAACTGTTATCCCCTTTACCTCGCATCCGTTTTACAAAAGTTATTGTATAAGTAAGTTCTCGTATTCTAATACTAAATAAATCCATTTAACAATGCCTACTTAGTCTAGAACTCAGTCTTGGCTAGACGGTGAGTAATTGTTCCGCTCATTTATTAAAATACTAGTAAATGGGACCAGTTGCTAAAGGCTTGGTTTCGGCGAATACCCACCTAATTTTATTGCCTTTTTGCAATACAAATTTGGTAACTTCGTTACACATTATAGAAAAATGATTTTTTAATTTATCTGTTAAAAATATGCCTATTTACATTAATAATATAATTTACCATTAATAAACAAACACTAGAATAAAAAGAACTTTAAAGAAATTTGCTTAATATTGTATGTGATTTATTTTATTTATTTCTTTTAAAATGCCCTAGACACAGGGGCGACGGAACCGTGTGGGCTGGGTAGGCTGAAGCCCACTCATGAAATTTGATGTGATTCTGATTTTCGTGCTCGGAAAAAATTATGTTGACGGCTTTAAGAGTTATAGAGGCTCATACTCTATGGAAACATAATTATTTACAACATTACATCTTTTATACTCGACGGTCAATTATTGTTATTTTTAAAGATAAAATCCACACGTAATTTTTTTTTATATCTGTAGTTTTTAAGCTCAATGGTAAGCCTCGATTTCATAGTAGACTAATTGCCCATGTTAGCTATGGGAGATCCATGCAAAAAGTACTAAACATAATTGAGCGTATTGGACTTTTGAAACAGTCGAATCAGCTGAATAGAGAATGAATCATTAGATAACAATATTTTCTAAAAATTCTAAAAATTTTAGACAATCCGTAGGTAGGATCCTATTTGGGCACAACTATCTTAACTTTAGCATGTCTGAAAATTTGTGAAGAAAATCTGTTTTTCAGGTTTATATCTACAACTTTTGTTAAGATCTCATCATCGTGCAATAAATAACTATGACAATATACAAGTCAATAATTGCATAATTAGAGATGTTTGAAATTAAAAACAATAGCACATTTCACTGAAAAAGTTTTTTGTAACTATACACATAAAAAAAATTTAAACATAATTGAAATAGATTTTTAATCATGAATGACCTATCATGGAATTATTTTAATCAAGCTCTATTGTTAATAATTTTGTTGTTGTCGTTTCAAACTTTGAAAACTCTATTCTTATTCCGCAGCATCGAAAACCCAAGTATGAGAAAAAATAAAATGGAATAAAGGTAAAAGCAAAAAATTTGTTTTTCTAGAGATATAAAAAAAAGACTTTCACTCTCTGCACTTTCTTCAAATCTTTCTTCTTTGTCGAATAATACTTGAAATTTAAATTTTTTCAAATTAAAAGTGAATTTGTTAAAAAACGACGTTTGCGATGATTTTTTCGACTCAAGTCGACCACGGCAAACCGTACCCAATTACCGGAATAAATAAAGATTTTTGGACTTGAATTTCGATTAACAATTTAAGAGAAAAATATTCTAAGTCCAATTTTCATAATTCAGAGAGCGAATGTCGCAGATTTTTTATTCGAAATACAAACGGAGAGACGCAAATATCTGAGCTTTTTCTATGTTCTTGCATATATTTATAACCTCGGTTTTTACCAAAAAAGGGTGGGAATTGTCCTTCTAGCCAATAGAATTGCTAAGGTCACATAATTGAATGTTAAATTAACCTATCACGATGAGGTGCGTTAAGCGCCGCCCTTATATTTCAAGCTAAAATAATGAGATTATAATTCTCAGAAACGTATTTTTACGATTCTCGTCGGTTGACGTTTCTCTGTCAAATCGCGTTATAGAAAATAATTTACGGCGTCTGAGGGGCGCCTTGTCGCTTCAACCCTTTACATGGTACATAATTTATGTATGCTCGCGGTTGAGATCACACGCGCGGTAGTCGGAGATCGTGCGTGTCAAACCTATTTGGATTAATAGATCCATATATACGTATGCATATATAGATCTATCTGAGTGTACATAGCTATTTAGATGCTAACTTCTGATCCTTTACAATTAGCTATTAGAAGTTATTAATTCGAGGTACAGAGAGGAGTTGCAATGTAATTTCCTATTGTCAATCATAATTAATAATTATTCTTTCTGATAATAACGATCTATTAAAATTTTTAAATATACTGAATGTCTTGTATCATTTAAATTATTTCAAATGTTTACCGCTCTTCAAACTATTAACTAGTAAGTACTCAGTAATAGGGTGCTAGCGCCCTGACATACTTGTTCTAAAACAACGCATACTGTTACAGAACCAGGCAATGGCAGACTTATTGGAAAAATAAAAGAGACAGGCTATGAGTTAGCGGGATGAGTTCTCTTTCTCCCTCTGCGATCCAGATGGCGTATTGCTGTATTTCAGATCCCAATACATAGTGGAACAAAGGCATTTTAAGATTACTAGAAAAGTAGAGCATATGGATGCTAAATTCCCCACGCATGATTAATAAAAACTATTTGATCAAATTTTCTATTACTAGACATTAATCTAGAAAGCTTGAAACATTAATCAAAGCGTTACTTTATTATTAAAGTTAAATATTATGATACTATTTTAACATTATTATTATTTATAATAATAATTTTAACTCCATTAATTAAAAAAAAACTTATTTAAATTAGAACTGAAAATAAGAGAACTGAATCTAAAATTATTTAGGGGCTAGAAAACTATACAGTTTAAATAATAATTTATTGTTTGTCAATATCTAAATTTTTATTCAATTCTCCTACTGTTTGTTGCGTAATTATTTGCATGAAAATAACAGAACCACGATTTGAAATTTTTGCCAACAAACTAATCAAAATTATATGTATAACTCGAGCATTTACCTTTTTTTGGATAAAAATAATGCCTTGAGAAATATAATAAACATTCTGAATATTCATGCGTTAGAAAGAGAGATTCGATAAATTAGATTAGTGGGCATCGGAATCCCATACCTGGTAATTTCAATCATGTTCATACCTCAGAGCCTAGTTTCACAAAGTGGAATTCGCATACCTTCAACTTTTCTAAGACCATGGCATACTTAACACAGATGACGAAATTTCAAAACAGTAGCATCTGACCTTTTGTATCCCACCTTGTGGCTATTTCGTTCCCTACATACTGGGTATGGCGTACCCCAAGTTCGAGAGATATCTGAATCCCTACCGAGGTACAGTGAGCACCGTTATAATTTTGCTTGCAACAAAATATGCCCGGAAGTTTTTACTCTGATATAGTCATCCTTTTGAAAATGTAAGGAACAAACTAAAAAACGAGGAGTGACTTTCTTTCCCATTTTTAGGCATATTTCCCAAGCTTTTCTTCTATCAACTGTCCCCGAAATTTCCAATTTGTAAAGAAAAATCCACAAAATTTTCTCCTGCTAAAGAAAATCTGTGACATCTCACAGTAGGATCTCGCCGGGCCAGACTATTACAGTCAAAGACACAGCAGAAAGCGTTAGTTTTAGTAGCTTTTGTTTTAAAACGCATTCCACTTTTAACAATTATTTTGAAAAACCCCTATAACTACGCGAAATAATAAAAAATTTGATTATTTTTAAAAATATGTCTTGTGCGGGTATCTCTAACGTGTTCACTAGAAAAAAGTTAACCTTATAGAAAACTTAAAAATTTCATCACCAGGTACCGCATTCAACCGGAACGGTTTCCAATACCCGCGTTTCAAAAACATGCTAAGGCACTTGCAATATGGATGCAGAAGGCTATCATCGTTGGAAATAATTGCTTAATAATTACGTTATTATAATTTTTAATTCACTTTGAATTTGAGGCTCAACCTAGCCAGCCTTTTCTCTGTGACTGAAATATTTTTTAAGACTTACAAGGTATAAAGGTAAAACTACTAGGTTTGTAGTTTCCGTGGTCACGTGGTTGCGGTATACCTACAATATTGTGTATATATGTGGCAGAATCTCTCAAGAACAATATATGTTGTTTCTAGAGGAACTTAGGCGATACGTATTTTTGCGACTTGTGAAATAGAAATTTTTACGGAATTATGCGTATTTGAATTTTAGGCTTTGTTTTTCAAACACTCAAATTTTTTCTTCAAACTTATATAACTTCCGAAATCCACGAGAAAATTTGAAAAATGTTCAAAGTTCAGCACTCAAAAACATAAAAAATGTATTTCGCACTTAAAGAATTTCTTAAGATTCTACGGGAATTTATGGAAATCAAAACTTAATCCTTGAAAATTTGATCGAATTTTACTTTAGTTTTTACACCACGTGAAACATAGAAAAATTCATAATATCTGCAGGATCGAAACTAAAGTAAAATTAGATAAATTTTCTAGTGTTTTCCGTTTTAATCTTCCATACATCTATAATTTTCCGTGAGTTTCTTTTTTATTACAAAGAAAGCCCTCAAGTGCAAAACAATTTTTTAAAAACGTTTTTTTAGGCCCAGAAAAAAAAAGTAAATTACATGGGTACATCTGAACATAATATGGCGGTCCAGAACCTATATTATTCGCGTGAAATAATCATTTCAAAAATTTGTTGTATAATTCGTAGCCTAATATTTATACTTTTGTATCAGAAGGTTCACTATTTTTTTTGTACATTTAAAGCAAATTAGGCTCAATAAATGAAGAAAGAAATAATAATTGTTAATTGAAAAAGTTTGAAAAAATATAATCCAAATGATTTGTCGGTTGTAACACAAAAAAATGTCGCACAAATGAAATCTTAAATATTTCGTTTATATATGAGGGTCATTTAACAAGTACTTAGCCTCACCGCCCAATGGCGCTGCTATGACCAAAGAGTTTTACCATCGTGCAGCACATTCTTTTAGTAGCCGACTGTTAAAATTTCACTGAATTCCCTCTTTCAGTTTCGTTTTGATAGCCTTTGGAAGTGAGCGTGTCGGTCAGTTTTACAAAAATGGAAAAAGATCAATATCGTTCGGCGATTCGATTCTTGTTTTTGGAAAGGAAAACGCGCAACGAAATCAAAGATCGCTTGGATGCTGTGTACGGTGACTCTTCTCCTTCGATTGCGACCGTCAAGAATTGGTTCAACGAGTTTGTTTGTGGCCGGACATCGGTTTTTGATGAGCCACGCCCAGGTGCTCTTTTTCCATTTTTGTAAAACTGACCAACACGCTCGCTTCCAAAGGCTATCAAAACAAAACCAATGGAGGGAATTGACTGAAACTTTGACAATAGGCTACTAAAAGAATGTGCTATACGATGGTAAAACTCTTTCGTACTAGCAGTGCCATAGGGCGGTGAGGCTAAGTACTTGTTGAATGACCCTCGAACATCATCGAAAACATTTTTTTTTTTTCAAATCACAATTTTCCCACAAATTTTTATTTTTTAGATCAAACAAATCTTTTCTTTCATATAAGTTTTAACAAATATTTAAGGCCACATGACGAGTGGATCACGTTACCAGATTTCTAGCTTACCGACACTTTTTTATTTCCTAACTAATTTGCACAGAAAACGCCATGTCGAGTTGAAAATTTGGGATAATACATAAGAATCACTAAAAAACTTGTATCTGGTCCAAAATTTTAACGATTATTTAAAAAGGTATTTTTTTAATATTCCGTTTTTTGCTTTTTGTATAATTATTTAAATTCATAACCAGACTCACCTTTCTTAGTGCTTCTTATTTATTATTCCAAATTTTTCACTAAATGTGGCGCTTCGTATAAAAATAAGTCAGGAAATGAAAAAACGGTTGGTAAGGTAGGAATCTGATCACGTGGCACACTCGTCACATGACACCAAATGATACTCTTTAAGTATAATAATTTACACCCAAACAGATACTCGCGTTTTTTTTATTGGGCTGTGATTCATTGCCTCGAATCTTGATAATAAACTGTTAACATTACAGATTCATAAACTGTTTCATCTTTTCACAGATACATCATCAGGTATGCCACCAAAAACAAGAGACTTTCTGAAAAAATTTGAAACGAGGAGTAAGCATGCAAATCATCAAGATAAATGTAGTACAGATCCAAGTTTATAAAAGAAGTGTTAAATAATTGAAAGTCTTTATATCGTCAGTTTGAAAATATTAGTAATATCTGAAAATGAAAAAAATTTTATGCATGAAACCATGCTTTCAACATTTTAAAGAAAAAATTTCTAAAAAGTATACCATAAGGGAATTATGTTTTCATTCCCTAATGATTTCACAGAAATTTTTACAAATGTTTAAAAAATATTTTAAAGGTTTCAGAAAGATTTGACAAAGACTTCAATGAGTTTTGAAAGATTTTGTGAAGATTTTAAATATTTCGCATAGATTTCATAAAGATTTAAATCATTTTTACATACTTTAATGAGTTTCTGAAGACTTACAAAATTTCGGTAAAATTTAACTAATTTCACAAATATTATCAAATACTTTTATACGTTTTAAATATTTTATAAAGAGAACAATAAGTTCCTGAAGGTTTCAAAGATTTCACAAATATCTCAAGTATTTCGTAAAGATTTCGGGTAGATGGGAAATATTTAACAAAGACTTCAATGCCATTCCAAAGATTTCAATCATTTAAAAAATATCATAAAATTTTTTTTTAATATTTGCAAGATTACGCAAAGATTCCAATGATTTCTCAAAGATATTACAAATATTTCAAGGGTTTAGAAAATATTTGGTATACTTTGCGGACATTTTGGATAGATTAAGAAGAATTTACAAAAACATAAATTATTTCACAAATATTTCAGGTAGATTTTTGGAAAAATTTAAACGATATGTTGAATTTTACAAAAATTATTTTGAAACAATTCTTCTTTACTCAGACAACTTTTCCCCGTGTCAATCCTGAAAATCTATTGTTTTCCAAATAAATGATATGGTTTATTAAGCTTAAAAGTAATAGGTTTATTTAACATATTTTAAAAGTGTTATAACAAATCCTATCTGTTTAGGTTTTTTCTCTAATAAATAATTTAAATTGAGATTTTCCTGGGATTATTTACACAATTGACGAATCTTAAGAGGAACATTTTGTTTCAAAATGGTAGTGCTGTTTTCGAATAATATTTTTTGTTAAAGACAATTGGGAATGAATTAGACAACTACTAATCCCTAAAATTATTGTGCCTTTTTATGAAAAATTGGAGAAAATGGTATCTTTTCGAATCACTTACACAATTCCATTCGTTGCAAAAAGCTTATTTGGAATTCTAAGGGTGACTTTTGAAGTCCAAAAAAATAACTTTGGGGGCGGAGTATTGAATTTCAAAATTAATGAGTCTTCTTTCAAGTTTTTCTTTTAATCGAATGTTCATCAAAACAGAACAAACTGAAACTTTCACTTGAAAGAATCACCAGATGACAGTTGTCAATGCTTTTCTTTTAATCTTAAATGACTTCCGCACAAATGTGGGGTGAATACATTATCGAGCACGAAGCTCGTATGTTCCGTTTTTACTAGGAGAATCCTCAAACAAACAAACTCTCACAAATCCATTGAAGCCTTTAAAATCTTTGAAAATTTTAGAAATCTCGCGGAACTATTAAAATCCCCGTGAATTGTTGAAATATTTAAAGACCATCTGATATATTAATTGCAGTTTGATATTCTTTAAAAAGTTTGACAGTTTTTGAGACTCAAAAGCATCTTCTACATTTCTAGGAAAGCTGAAAAGTTCGGCTAGGTTCTCCAGAACCCAGTGTACTTTTGAACCTTTTTATTATGGAGTAGCCAAATCTTTAAGACAATTCCTTTAAAAGAATCCTGATCATTTTATTGATTAATGTTTTAACTTACTCGTGAAAAGAAATGCAAAGATTTGAGTTTTCACGGAGTCTAAAAGTGACGACAGGGCTAGAGGAGTTTCGTTCCCTTTTAGGTGTACTATATGCAAAAACTTTTAAAAAAAAATATAGCTCTGAGTTTGATTTTCATGCTTTTAAAAATAAGATGAGGAACAGTCAAATCATATAGGACACATAAGAGCTATAATTTTTATAAGTCATTATATGCAGATTGGAGTCATGCTTTCAACAGATTTCTTGAATGGTAATCTGGTTGTAAATATTTTATTAATATATCTAGGGTACTTCTAGCACCAGGAACATTATGCACACGGACGAAAGCTGCCATCATAATTTATATCATATAAATTGTCAATTTTCAAGCAATTCCAGAGGCATTAGGTCATTTAATGTATATGAGATGTCAGGGTCATTTGATATATGATTTAAGAAAATTGCAGGTTAATTTAAGAACGTAACCGAAACTTGAGACTATTAAATAAACTCTCGTTAACAATAGACAAGTATTAATCGCAATGGAACCTGCTGTAGCAGATTGTGAAGCCACCTAAAAAAGTAGGCTCTCAAGAAAGTTTCGGCGATGATGAAAGTGTAATAGCTTGTGTTCTATGACTTAATAAAAGTTTGAATAAGAAAGCCAAGGCAAACATTGAGACTACGGTAAACACTATAAAGCATCAAGAAAAAAGGTGGACCAGATTGGACTCAACTCAAGGGTGATCAAATCATATTGCAGAAGAATTTTTGATAATAATCAGAAAGATACCCAATGTAGAAAATTTAGTCAACCAACTAAGAGTTATCCCATTTTCTAAATATCGGTGGTTAAGGGTTTTATTTTTTTATTTTCACGAAACTTAATTAAGCATTATGTCTTCTACCCCGGTGTCTATTCCTGGGGGGGGTAGACTTGTGGAGGAGGGGTAGGAGTACAGTGCGTGGGGAATGAACGGGGAAAAAGATTGAAGGAAGGAATGGGCGATGGGGTGGAGCGCTTAACAGCGGAGAGGAGTGGAAAGTGCGGTATCTGAAGTTAGGCCGCTCGGTACGGCTCGAAAGGACCGGTGCTTAACGACGCGGAACGGTACGTGGATTGACTTCGGTCGAGTCGGGTAGTTGGCGCGCAGCGAGCCAACGATCGAGGGCCTGCATGCCCCTGGGCGGGTTCGCCTGACTGGTAGGCGGCGGAAGGTGGACTCGTTTGATGTCGCCTGGCATCAATTTTCTCCACGCGGTCAACCCGTCCATAGAGGGGAAGGGGAAGAATGTTTGGTCGCCGAGTGCGGCTGTGGTTTTGTTATATGTTGGGAGGTTGCGTCGATGATTCCCACAATGGCGCTTCGGGGAAGGCTCTACTAGATAAGGGGAGAAGGTTTCCGGCGTCTCCAGTGCCGCGAGGAAGAGGATGTCCGACCCCGGG
>NC_046658.1:170674930-170693798 GCF_010883055.1 Belonocnema kinseyi | reverse complement strand
CAAACCGTTGCTAAGGCAGGGGCAGATGTGCCATGAACTGAGTCCAATTCATTTTTTATCTCATATGGAGTTAAACCCTTTAAATGAAAATGTTTGATTACCCTTCTGAACTCGTTTTTTTCCACTTTTCTTAACGAACAATTTTTTTTTCAATTGGTTATAAAAATACGTAAACTCAAAAGATGTGGACTGTGACTGCACCATATATCTAGTCGGGAGTGGTGCTGACTGAAAACAGATGATTTGGCGCAATTCGCGCGCCATTTGTTGGTCATTCTAAGGACTTATTGAACTACCCTCGTAATAAAGTTCAACAAAATTTGGTTACCTGTATTAATATTGAGATATATAATAAAAGTTTAAACTCGTGACCATTTCTGAAGAATCATAATTTTGGCGTAAACCAAAAATTAGCTTTATATAATTATAACAAAATTTGAAAGAATTATTCCTTATGTAGGAACAATCAATGTTGGAGTTAATTCAACCAGACAATGTGAGCGTGGCATTGAAACCTGAAAACATTTGTTTAGTGACTTAAATATTGTAAATTAGATTTCATTTTTAAAAACTAGAACATGTGTGACTTCAGAAAGACCTTCAACATTCGGCTAAGAGACTGTAAGGTAAGTTTTTTGTGAGTTTCGTTCCATTTATAATTTTTACAGGAACTATTGTAAATTTCATGAATTCCTTCTTTAATGATTTTATGTATTTATTGAAGTGGATAATTATTTTGTACTTGATTTATTTTTAGTTATTCTAAGTTTTCTTTTCGGAATTCCATATCACTCAATTTGACAGATCTGTCAAACAAGACCATTAGTCAAATCAATTTCTGAAGAAAATAAATGATCAAAATTGTAATTTAGATAACTCTCTGACCAAGGAAGATTTTTAAACCAATTTGTGATTGAGATTCCTTCAGGAGTTTTAATAATTAATAAATCAAGACAAACAATAGAATTATTTTATTCTTTTTGAATAGTAACCTTTCTCGAATCCTCTATATTGTTGACGGAATTTATGAATCCATCTATTTTATCAGATATAATAATAGATAGGATATCAACAACATAACGTGTATGAAGAATAAGAGTAAACTTTAATGTTCAAGAGCCGTTTTTTTAAATCTTCCACTACTAAGTTCTAACATAGTAATTGAAAATTTATTTTTGGTGAATGTTCTTAGTTATACTTCTTAGTTATACTGGCCAAGATCAATCATTGCGCTATTCAAACAGAGAAAAAGCTCTGATTTTTAAACATGTACTTATATAAAAATAAACTTAACAAAAAATGAACATTCCTTTCGTTGATCATGTCAGTGTTACGTAAGTAATAATTTATGACGGGCGAGTAGATTGGACATTTGGTAAGGATGTGTAAAATATCCTCATTTTCTCGTAAATTACATAATTGACAAATTTATTGCGGAGAGATTACTGTAGTTCCAGCTTTACAGGTCAACTTGATAATAACCTGGAGGAGGTTCTTAATTGAGTGAAGACACGTTTAAAATGGAAAGGAAATTTAAATAACAAATATTGTTGAGGTCCAATGAAATACTATTATAAATTGATACAACTTTAAGTGAAATTATAGAATTTGAATGAGGAAACTTAAAAAATCGTAAATCATTCTTATTTTTATAGAGAAATATCATCAGGTATCTTGTCCAAAACACGTACAAGTTTTCAACTTTTATTACGTAAATTATATAATATGCATTAAAATTTGCCACGCCATCCTGCCACAAAATTACCCGTATACGCGATTTTTGCTCGGAAACCCAAAATTAGGATATATGAGAATGTTATATATGCACGAAGTATAGGATATTATTCTATTAGTCACGATTTTCTCAAAACTCTCCTTTAGTCACTTTTTCCGGCATCTTGAAAAATTCGAATTTCTATTGTCATTTTCAAGTAAGATACATTAGATATGTTAATATTTTTTTATTTCCTTTAAAGTAATCACTTCTAAATACACTTATATTTCTGGAATTATTTGGCAATCTTTTATTTTACAATTTATGTGGCTCTTTGGTTATGATCATTACACCCAAAAAAATACTCGCGCTTATTGTACTTAGGGGTAATTCATCACCACAAATCATGATAATTCACTTTTATCAATGCAGATTCATACATTTTTTGTCTTTTCACAGACAGTAGCGTAGCCAGGTTTTGACAAAAGGGAGGGTTTTCATGTCTGAACAGAAAGTGAGCTACTACTTACAGGGAAAAATGATGGTACTATATTAAGACATAAAATTTGTACAAATCATATTAATCATTTATTATAATATTCCTATTTGAACTGTTTGATATTCGACTAGTTCAGTGTCAAATTTTTTTCTCCAAAGAAATTTGATTGACATTAAATGATCCAATAGCATTGAGAAATACATTAGCGTTTGATGGACCATTTTATGAATTTGTAAAATTTAAATTTTCTTTATTGATTGGTTGAGCACGCGGTTTTTTCGTTACGTATAGATCCACATGGAAGTGTCAGCAGTTCGCTTGAATAACATGTTGTACTAATTTCATATTACAACGAGTACCATAAATTATCTGCCTTTTATGCTCGTCTATCATCTGCGAGAAATTTTAGTTTTAGCGTTTCAGAAAATAGATGCAAAATGCTAACTTTTATTGCGGTTTCGTTATGTGAACATTTTTTATAGAAATATGTACAGACTTAAAGTTTACATTATAATGGTTTACATTTTGAGTTTGAGATATAAATAATTTTATTAAGGTTCTGGAAAATTTCTATTGCGGAGTGGGTGTGGAAGTATTTTAGGAAAGTATATCGGATAAAGGGAGGACTGAGACTGCCTCTTTCATCTTCGGGGGGGGGGGGGTTTAACACCCAAACACCTTTTCTTGATTTTCCTCTATGATTCACATTTCTCCATACACAATGATAATGTATCTATTTAATAATATCATCATTATCATTAATGCGATACTTAGAAATAAATATGTGTATTCTTTTTTTAAGCTATTTTTCATATATATTTAGCAAGAAATAATTGATTAATTTATTATTACATACCGCATTTCTGCTACATTTAAGAACATTTATTTCCTATAAACTTTCAAGCTTCTTTCGTTTTCTACAATTAGTAGGCTTCAAATTATTTTCCATTTTGTAATTGAAAAACTTCACTATATTTTTATTATAGAATTTTGTATAGCTATTAGGATAATTTAATTGAACAACTTTTATATATGACATAATATTTTAACGATGTGCTCTACTAATCGGAACGGACTTAACTAAACTGATATACAGTGAAACTCTTCTATAGCACCGATTTTGGGGCTGACGGTGGGTGGCAACTAACTCATTGTAGCCCGCTCCGCTTTTGTTTGTTGAAGCCTGTTTGACAGCCCCAGACTCCGCGCACCCTGCACAGCTCCTGTTACACCTACCTGTGGCGTGGGATCAAATCTCGGCAGGGTCATAGAAGGGAGGGTTATTGAAGCGCTTAACTGTATCTCATTTTTGCTAAAGAAACAACCCAAAATCCTATGTAGGTATATTTACAAATAGAGGTCAGACGAAGGACACGGCGAATAAAAAAAAAAAAGAAATGTAAAGAGATTCTTTATTTTTATGATTTTTATGAAGTTCATATTTCTAGACATCGCAACATTTAAATATTTTTAGCAGAGAAAAAGAAATATTTATTATAAATAATTATTTTTCATATTTCTGGTATTTTAATGACAAAAACTCGGCTGGCTGTGAAATACACTTGTACCTGAGGATGGGGTAGCGGTTTACCAGTCGGGCCGTAGTCTACGCGGGAGAAAATCCATTGCGCCAGAAAATTAAACCATCAACAGTTTGTTAAGTACTATTCCAATTGAGCTAAAACTTTCCAGAACATTTCCTTGAACCTTCCAGAACAACTTTCTCACTGGCAATTTTCGCTTGCTCAAAATTCGCACGACTCCCGAAACGTTGAAAGTTGTTTCTGCACGAATTATGCACCGTCTCGGAAAAAATTATTAAGAATTGTTTTAATAAACATTTTGAATTTTCGCTAAAGTCGTTTGTCGCAGGACATGGTAGTGCACATTTGTGTTCAGTTTTATTACAAAACATTAAAAACTTCCAATTTCCTGGCGAGTTAAAGTGAAAAAATTCAAAATATTTTAATCAGAGAAAAAAAACAGTATTTCATAAATAATACAAAAAATAAAAAAGCTACAACTTTTTTTATGATTAGAAAAAGATGCGGCATGAAATTTTCCTGGTGGATTTATATCTTCAAAATTAAAATTCGAGACTTTATTTTCAAGTGCTCAGGGGCCTCCCCACTTTGACAAAATAATTCTATACCTCCTTTTTGCATCCAAAGCCTCAATTTTAGCCCATTTTGACACCTATGATTTGGGGCTAAAGCTGTTTCTTTTACTCCCTAGGGAGTAAAAAGTGTCGTCGAAGGTAAATATTGATAAATATGCATTTATAATTATAATAAAAAACTATAATACATCTTTATTTCCCATAAATTACCTGTAATATTACCATAAATTACTAAAAAAATTCATAAATGTCCGGAAATTTATCTAAATATTTAAAATTGAATTTCAGGTAATTTATGATAAACTACCATATTTACCTGTAAAATAACCATGAATGACCAAAACTTCCTGAATTTTATAAACATTTTTAAACTGAATTTTGGACAATTTACTGTAAGTTGCTACACATAACGTGTAATATTACTAAAAAATTTCATAAATTTTCAGAAATTTATATAAATGCTTGAAATTTAATTTTGGGTAGTTAATGGTAAGTTACCATATTAACCTGTGAATTCACTATAAATGACCGAAATTTAAAAAATTTTCTTTTCTTCTCCGAGATGCATAATATACTACACATTTTTAACATTCAAAAATCGTAAATCATTCTTGTTTTCACAAAGAAATATCACCAGACATGCCACCCAAAAAAACAAATGCAAGTGTCAATTTGTATTACATAAATTATATGATGTTCATTAAAATTTTACACGCCACTGAGCACACAAATTATCCATAAACGCGATTTAGGCTCGAAACAATGAAATTGAAATATATGAGCGCAGTTTAAATGCACGATGTATATGATATTCTATTAGTTACGCTCTTCTTGAAATTCTCCGTGAGTCAGTTTCTCTATCATCTTGCAAAAATGAGGATAACTTGTGCTCTGGTCTTAACTTTGGAAGTTACTCTTAATTATGTTGGTAAGTGAAGAGGAAATTAATATAATTGTTAACAGAAAGTAGGTTAGAACATCGATCTTGCAATAATTAATGTAAAATATCGTATAAAATATATAACAATAAACAATTATTATTATTTATATCATTTTTTTTTGCTATTCAAATATAATACTAGTTAGGACCCACTTATCTTAATCAGTGCTTTCTTTTATTTTTTTAAATGCAAACATTATACCTCAGACAATAAAGAATCTGGAATTTGCCGGGTATTCAAATCAATATTAGAAATAATCAGCTTGTAAAGTCGTGCTACTTTTTTCTCCAAAAAGAAAGAATTCAAATGTTTAATTTCGTTTTCAGGTAAGTTAAAATATATTTTATGTCTGTAGATATTATTTTATTCTCTTTGAAGTAATCACTTCTAAATACACTTATATTTCTGGAAGTGACGCAAGCTATTTAGAACTTTCACAACAATTTAATTTAGATATGCTCTAGAATTATTCGGGAATATTTTATTTTACAATTTATGTAGGTCTTTGGGTATAATAATTTACATCCAAAATTATAATCACGCTTTTCACTAAGCGGCAAATTATCACCATAAATCATGATAATTCATTGTTAACATTACTGATTCATAATTTTTTTTATCTTTTTACAGATAGATCATCAGGTATTCCGCCCAAAACAAGGGACTTTCTGACAGGTTTTGCGACGAGCAGTGAACATGCAAATCATCAAGGTAACCCCAGAAAAAATAAACATGTATAACAGAAGTGTAAATTAATTACAATAAAGTACCAAAAAATTTCATAAAATTTCGAGAAATTTGTAAAAATGTTTAACATTGAATTTTTGGTCATTTATGATAAGGTACCATATTTACGTTTAAAATTGTGATAAATAATTGAAAAATTCCGGAAATTTATAAAAAATGTTTCCAATTAAATTTTCGGTAATTTATGATAAATAACTATATTTACCTATGAAGTTGTCATTAATAAAAAAAAATTTCCATAAATTTCTGGAAATTTAGACATTTTCAAATTTAAATTTGGGTAATTCATGGTGGTATATCATAAATTGCTTTTCGAATTACGCTAAATCATGCTTCCTTCATTATAAATCGAATATGGGTTAAAATCATGACTGTATGACTGTACTTCGAAAAATGTCTGAAATAATTTATTTGTTATAAAAATGTCGTGACTGTCATATGCACTATGGGGGAGGGACTTTTTCGATTTCAAAATGTACCCTTCAAAAAAAATTATTTTAACATTTTAACATCAAAATATAAGTTTTCAACAAGAAGCAAATCTTCCTTTAAATCTAACCCAAACATAAGATGTTTCAACAAAACAGTTAGAATTTTAATAAAATATTGCAACATTTAAAAAAATGGTTGAATTTTTATACAAGCAATTGCATTTTATTCAAAGAAGGGCGTTACGTCTACTAAAATAAAAAATATGAGCTTTAAATGAGAAAAAAGCTTTTTATGAGAATTGTTTCATTTTCTCCCCAAAAATATGAGATTTGAGCAAAACAGTTGAATTTCGAACAAAAAAGACAAAATACTTTAATACAAACTTCTTGAATTTGAAACCAAACCGTTGGATTTTTATCAAGGAAAGATGCAATTTCTAATAAAATAGATGAATTTTTTAAATAGGAAGACAAATTTTCGAAAAATAGATGAATTTTTAATCAAAAAAGATTTTTGTTTGACTTCTTAGCATTATAATATGAGATTTATAAAATAAGTCAAGTTTGTGTGAAACTAGTTGAATTTTCAACACAAAATTTCAATTTGCAAAAAATATAATAAATAAATACAAGGAAAACAAATCACTATCAAGAGTATCATACCAGGGTTACCGCAAAACCATATTTCCAATTTCCTCTAATTTCCCACCGACCAATTTATTATTTTCCCTGACCATATTAATATTCAAAGTTCAAAAAAGTAAACTTGTAACATTTTTAACCTAGAATCTTTTACAAACGAAATAAAATAGTTTCACATAAAAATTACAAAAATTTAACATTTATTCTACTAGACAGTTTTTCTAACCAACAAAATTCCCTGACATGAAAACAAATTTTTAAGCCAGGTTCGTTTTTACTCGCCAGGTTTGTTCAACGTTTGGTGTACCGAAAAATTTTGTAAAAAAATAAAGTACCCCCCTTACGTAACAAATCATAACAGAATCTTTTGAACACATCGATTACCACCAATCCTGAACCTCCATGCTTCGTCTTATATTTCTGTTACCATTCTGGCATTTAAGGAAAATATTCGTTAATTCCAAAAACCGCTTGTGAAGTTCAATACAAAGTTAGTAAATTTACTATAAAAATTACGGAATTTCATTTACAACAATCTGATTTCGTAAATCTTAGTCACTTTAGTATCTTAAATGTTTCGGAATTTTTCGAACTTTTCTAACATTGTAGATAATTCTGATCATGATCTATCGAGTACGAAGAAACTGAAATTGCCAACAAGAAGGTGCATTATAAGTGAATCAGTTTGCATCGTCTGCAAGAACTTAAAAGGTCGTCGTCATAGAATAACACCCAGAGCTAGAAAAAAAATGGTCATAGAAATTTGAATATTTATACCATCAATTTCAAGATGTTGTGCAAGCCATTTGCAATAAGACTTTTTTTTACTGAAAGTGCAATAAATTTAATATAAGCCTTACCTTTCACTTCCATGAACGCAGAAATTATAATAAAATTTCTTAATTGCCTATGATAAAATCTACCAGGAAAGTCAGCAAAAAAGGGACATGATTTTGATGATAGCTCTTTTATGACTGGTACAGACTATCATACTCACTGGTCTAACGAAGGAGCAATTCTTTCGTGTCGCGCGATCTGTATAATACAAAATACTTTTAATGACGAATGGTTTCATGCCAAAATGTTAAGCACTACTCTTGATAAAGTTGTGTACTGGGTTTCACATTCTAGCTTCTGTATCCTCTTTGCAATAGATAGAAGGAAATTCTGCAGAGAAATTGCGGCTGCAAGGAATTGTCGGATGACGCCCTTTGTTCCAGAGTTCCGCGGCTTTGATCACCTTTCACGTGATAAAGTTATATAGAAGCATGCTAGGGGAATCGCAAAAATTCTTTTTGCAAATTACCAGCATGTAGATATTCTTAAAGCCGATGGAATTTACACATTCATCCAAAAGAGCTCCATTTATTCTTCCCAAAGAAAAATTTTTTCAATGCATAAAGGGTGAAATTTAGTAGAACTTATAAAGCTGGTAAGGACCACTAGCTACATTCTAGATGTTTTAGTTCCATAATTTGCAAATGGAAAAAATATTGACGCTAGTATTTTCTCTAGTTTGGTTGAATTCGATACTGCCAAACTGCGCAGATAGTTAGAAGAAAA
Source organism: Belonocnema kinseyi (assembly GCF_010883055.1). Taxonomy (NCBI): domain Eukaryota; kingdom Metazoa; phylum Arthropoda; class Insecta; order Hymenoptera; family Cynipidae; genus Belonocnema; species Belonocnema kinseyi. Next base: position 170,685,142 of record NC_046658.1, on the reverse strand, counting down.
TGCCTTCATTGTAATTGATCTCATTTTCAGAGATGGACTGTTTCTGTTGGAAGAGATAGGGTTTGTTTCTAAGATGGCACTCTTTTTAAAAGAAAGCAACATAGTGCAATTTGAGCAAACGAATCAACACTCGTCACCTAACTACATTGAGTTTTGGAAGCAGTAAATGGTCTAATAAAAACATGGAAAACCCTCAATGATGTTTTTCAAAACAGTCAAATACCATATATCGGTGACTATGTTCAGATAGTTTGCCCTCTATGAAATACCTTCCAACACCCACGAGCTACAGACAATGCAATAGGCGAAATAATTGCTAATCGTATGCTGCAATCGGTATCCCAGCCAATCTCTTCCAAGAGCGAGTTCAAAAGGACTCTTGGACAAGGAAACAAGTAGTCTTGGAGGCTGCAACAGATGATACTTTTACCGATTTCCCGAGGCTCAATCTGGCTGAACTAACATCTTTAACATTGGGTAGCTATTAGCTGAAGCAACCGAAAACTCACGCCGGCAAGCACTTATCGAATGACGGCACGTACTCACTCTTTGTGCATCGATAAGAGGGACTTATAATCAAAGTACCAACTCAATCCCAGCACACGTCTTCAAAAGTTCACAATCTATGGATCCAGATTAATTCAGGACCAAATCCGATAGGTGGTTGGTACTGTCAATGTCAAACTAGTGCAAGGGTCATGAAAGGATGTGCTCACATTGCAAGTGTACTGTGGTGTGGCACCGACATCAAGTATCTAAAAGCTAACGTAATTTGAGCTAATGTATGGAATCCGATGTAAATATCCAAAATTCATACTTTTCTTAAAAGGACATTGGTCCAATAGCCGGCCTTATTGACCCTCCTCATTTATAAACAAAACCGAAACTTTAGATAACTAAAGAAACTTCCGTAAAAATAAACAAGGATAAGTCCAAAGGCCACCGAAGTAGCAGTTTGTGAAGTGACCTTCAAAAGAAACCTGTGGAGAGTGTTTCAGCGATGAGAAAGAATCCATTCAGGAAATTAACTTTTTGATTATTAAAAACTAGATGAATAAAACTGGGAAGGAAAGAAATACGGTACCAAGAAAAATAAGATAAAAGTTTCTTTTTAAAAAACAATTTGAAACTTAGTTTAGGAACCTTTCTATAGAATTTCAGCGGATGTTGAAAAAGGCAAACTGTCGGCGATAGTATTAATCATTTTGATTTTTTCTCAATCAATAAAAACAATTAAGTGAAATTTCCTTATTTCCTGCAACGATAAGTGTTCTACAACATAATAAAAGTTTGACTGGGAAAGCTAGAGCAAAAGTTGAGAATATGGGAATTACTGTGCAAAAAAAAAAAACATTTGACATTATTGGACGCAAATCGGTGTTAGGAAAATCATATTGATAAAGAAGTTTTAATGAAATTCAGATAAATATAAACGTGGGAAAAATTTTTTTTGTAACCTAAATTTATAGTTTAAAATCCAGGCCTCTTTCAATGCTCGAGAATTCACCATTTTTATGCACATTTGGAAACTAGAAATATATTTCTCCATTTCTTGTTGCAGAAATTATTTCGCAGTTCGAGTCTTCACCTGATGATGACCATATTACTGGTGTTTTACGAGGTGAACCTTCCACTTCTACAGACAGGCATCATTTTCCCGACATGTCTCCTCCTCATACCAGGTCCAGGTCTCCACCTGGCAAGTGCGTGCTGCTGCCTACCAGGATTCCTTCTCCTGACGGAATTGGATGTGGACTTGAAGAACTTCCATTTATTCGACTTATTCCCTTCCAAAATCCACGCCGGCTATTTGAACTTCGTAGATACAATTTTCCTGCCGATAAACAAATGAAATTACATATAGGATATAACACCTTTGCTCCTGTACCAATCCAAACACAAATTGTATTATCAACTTTCGATGGTGACGTCTTTGCAATATTGGAGACTGTTAATGCTCTTGCTGGAATTTATCATGGTCAAGGTTATAAACGGTCAAAAATAAACATGGAAAATGGGACGGTTACAAAATTGACCTCCGATGAAATCAGGGAAACTCCAGTAGGTTCCCTACGCCAAATCTTATGGCATTTTCGGGTAGAGCGCGTAAATCACTGATGAACTAGTATCCTATACAATAGTTGTCCCAACTTAGAAATATATAAAACTTATATGTACTACTATTTACAACACAATTCTGTCGACAACTACTTTGCCGTGCCTGTGTAGGGAGGGGTAGAAATTGCTGTTTACAACTAACGAATATCAAAGCAATCTCGGGTATCCGCATATCGCAAATTATTTTACTGTCTCCCAAGAAAGATCTGTTGTCAGTATTACAGATCCATCCGGAGGCTCAAAGAAAGGATAAACGTTCACGCGCTGGTAAAACTTCACTTTCTTCTCAGTATATGTATTCATGCAAACGTATCTTACCCATTACACAGTATAACATTTTTTCAGTAGATTCCGCAAAAAAACGGTCAATATATATTTATTTTTTATATGAGGAAAGTCTTTTATTATTCCTCTGATAACTTGACAGATTGGGACCAAAATTTTAATGCTGTAGTTTCGTATAATTTCAATGCTTCTACCAAAAACTGACATCGATACTGTATAAAAAATAAACTGGTTATAAAAGAAAACAAAAGTATTAAAATGGTGTCTAATGGTTTATCAAAAATAGTATCTCGAAACCCTCCGGTCAATGCACAAAAACCGCAATAACTATACAAATACGTATAATTGATGAATTGAAGTGACGCATTGCATAATCGAATAGTACGCTTATGAATTTAAATGAAAACTACTTTAAAAATGTACCTGAAATACATCGCTTCAAACAATTTTTTCATAATTTTTAAACTGTCTTAGAAATACTCTTCTTGAACTTTTAAAAAAGTTTTGCTATGCGTGAAAGTGTTCTTTCTGAAATAACAAATTTCCAATGCAACTATATTGGCCAAGTCTCAATATTGTACATATAAAAATTATGGGAGAAAGTTATGTTGTTTGTTTAAAATAATTATGAAAATTAATCAAAAAGATGCGTAGACGTGTTTAATCGTCATGTAATATCTAGGAGGTTCGATTAGCTGATATGGCGTATGACGTCAGAGGTCATTAGTATATAGACAAATGTGGGACGAGATGAGCATAGTCGTTAAGAAGCGCCACTCAATTTTCTCGCGGGCTATTATTTCTATTGTAACTTTTTTTCTTACTAATATGAGGACGCAAAGTGCTTTGCGTATCTATTTCTGTTGTATTTTTCAACTTTTTCGACTTTGATTATTTATAAACAATCGTTTTTTGCAATAAATATGAATAATTGATAGATTTTATTAACACAGATGCAGCTTTCTCTTACGAATCCAACGATACCAAAAACTCATTTCTTATAAAAATTTCACTTATGTATCTTTTCAGTTTGGTCGGCAGTATAAATGCTTCGACAAAAACTAGCATCTATACTGTAAGAAAAATAAACTGGTTATACAAAAAAACCAATTGAAATAATTTCCAAAATGCGTTATTAAGGAAAGTGTCGAAAGACCCTCCGGCCACTGTAAAAAAACGCAATAAATATAAAAATATGTAGAATTTATTAATTAAAATTATTTAGTGCATAATAAGGTGGTCCAAAATTTGATTTTTCTTCGAATATTTATGGGGACATCCCAGAAATTTGTTTGAATACACGAGAAAATAAATGCATTTTTTTCGTTTTGAAAAAGAGTTGTTTAAACAATTTTTATATTATTTTTAACTATCTTTTCTTAGATAAGTGCTTGAAATTGGCAAGTTTTTCTAAAATCTTTAACTTTGCATCGCCTTTTTATATATAAGGACATAATAAGTCCAACAGAACAAAAATTATTTTTCAAATAGTTTTGTTTGTTTCAAGTGAATTTTGTTTGCTCTCTTCCGCAAGAAAGGAAGAGATAATTTGAAATGTATTTTTCCCTAATGTTTATTTATTAATTTTTTTTATCTTAACAGGCAAAGCAAAGTTAACGATTTTATTTTAAAAACCCTTCTTAGACTTATCTAAGAAAAGATCGACATAAACAATTTGAAATTTTTAGAACCACTTTTTTGTTAACGTTCATTATTTATTATGGCACTGAGGGTAAAAGAACAGAAAGGTAAAAATTGCCGAAAAACCGCAACTATCAGACATTGCTATAGATGAAGATAGTCATAAATATTTTTTAAAATAATATTAAATTGTAGAAAGAATTATTTTTGTTAACTTGAATTCATCATTACTTTACTTTTATTGAAAATAACACAAACAGCCATACATATAATATTATTAATAAACATGATAAATTTTGTAAACGAATAATTTTCTTGACTCTAATTAACTACTTAACTTAATTTAATTTAATTGAAAATTTGACTAAAAGTAAATTTTTTTCCACTACAATTTTGCAGTATTTTTAAGATAAAAATTAATAACAATAATAATAAATCGTTAAACAATCACTCTTGTAAACATTGATGCGCTATCACTTCTCTCTAATTAAAACTTGAACAAGTGGCAATTTTTTGAAAAGACTGCGTCTTTCTAACTCTTCTCTATGAGAAAATGGCTAAAATGGCTATCATTTTTTTCAAAACAAAAAAAAATGCATTTATTTTTGTGTGGATTCGAAAAAAGTGCTGGATTGACCCCATAAAATAAAACAATTTCAATGCATTTGTTTTAAACAATTTTTTTATCATCTTCAAACGGTCTAAAAAATATCCGTCATGATCTTTAAAAAAAATGTTAGCTACGCGTAATAGAGTCATTTCTGAAGAAAAGGAATTTTCAATAAAGCTATATTAGCCAAGTGTCAATAGTGTACGTTTCAAAATTATGGGGAAAAAGTTATGTTGTTCGTTTAAAATAGTTATGAAAGTTAATCAAAAAGATGCGTAGACATGATTAAACACCATGAAACATCTACGAATTTTGATGAGCTGAAATAGCGTAAATTAGCGTAAATTGCTTTCCCAAGATTGTAGTATTAGGTAATGAAAGGGGAAAAAATGAATATTTGCTATCTTTAAATAGTTTTTTAAACGAATGCTTCGACTATAAGTTCACTTAATAATCTCAATAACTAATTACAAACAATAATAACGAACCTTAAAAATGTAAAATTTATAGTCGTCTAAGATCCTCCAGGCATCTTGCAGCATATTGCTGAAAGAGTACGGGTATTATCTGAAGCAAAGAGAAGTCTAGAGCTAAGAGAAAGATTGGACAGAGAAAACCAACAATATTTCCTCGAACCATCTCGACTCTTCCAAGAAGCACCAGTTACTGTCGACCATCCGCCCAAACGAGAGAAGGTCGAATCATTTTGGAAAAAAGTCTACGAAGTCCAGCATCCACTGAAAGAAGTATCAAAGAATAAAAATAGCTTCAAGATTCTGTGCAATTCCCTCATAACACCCGTGGAAGATGCCCATCAATCACTACCAAGAAGGTGAAAGAAGTATGAAGTGGCATGAAAAAAAATTCCGCTCCGGGATCGAATGGTCACAAGACTTTCTGCTGGAAGAAGTTTCCACCAGCACAATACTCCTAATTGATAGATTGGTCTGTAAAGGCGCCTCATTCTACAAGCGCAAACCATCGACGGCCTTGATTGATTGCCAGTAAGCTTTGAATTCGACCTACCATAGACTTATCACTTGTCTTTTGTAAAGTTTAAAGGTTCACCAGCACAATATGAGTGGCATAGAGAAATTGATGCCGCTTTGTAAAACCACATTTATTATCTTAAATGTAAAACATTATGTGAGAACTAACAAAGCCACCCTTCAGAAAGGTGTCTATGAGGGCGACACCACGAGCGTGAGGTCATTCATGTTTTTTGGATGGATGACCTTAGGATCTATGCTAAAAATAAAAAACAACTAAGTATTGCTTTACGGATTCTCGAGGAATACTCTCAGGAGATTGGAATGGATTGGAATGGTCCCCGAAGACCATAAACTTGTCGACAGAAGCGCTATACGGCACCTTGGTGTTCGAGAGACCGATACATACCTGGGCTTCTGACAGAGCCGCATTCAGGATGTAACATATATAATGGGTTCTCTTCGAAGCTAATAAAAACGTCTCATCTGGCAGATTGGGTCTTCCAAGTGGGCCGCTAGGAACTAAAGTACCTGCAAAAAAATGCTTATGGTCCCGGTAGTATTCTATTCATTTGGAGTGGTGCAGTTGACATGAATGTATTCTAAAAAAGATTATGATTGGTACAGCATCTATAGTCGCATATGGACAGTACCCTTTTCTTAAAATATCCAGGATGCACAAAGGAGTGGACAAATGAGCGTTTCTGTACAAAGAAACAAATAGCGGTTTTGAAACACTTGGCGTTGACTTTAATATCAAGTATGAAGAAGATGCGTTAAACATTATTAATCTCGAGAATTCGCTCCTGAAACCCCTGATTGAGAAAGCATAGAAGAAAACCCTCCATCAACAGCTCCCCGACAAGAGAAAACACGGCATCTTCCACAGAATTATGGAGAATCATTCAATTTCGTATGAGCTAAAGTTTGCGTATCTTGAATTAATTCTTGTAAACAGCCAAAACCTGGAACTGGTGCCAATTTGCAATAAATAAATGCTATGCATAATTCTACAGATGAACATTACAAAAGTTATTTTTTTACTGATGAAATCATCCTAAATAGGTCATAATGAATTGCTGTGCTTTGAATATCAAAAGATGTTTCTCATATGAACAAAATTACTGAGATGTACCCCAGATTTCATTTCAAGAAATTCTACAATTTTTACCAAAATTGCCCTTTCTTTCTTGAAAAATAATGGTTTTTAATTTAGAATGTCTCAAACACATATACGTGTATTTTTATAAATTTCCAGTATATACTGAAATCAAGGAAGAAAATATAAAATTGCTTGTCTTTTCAAGTTATGGCCTTGCATGTATTATTTGCGCATACCTAAATAGTCATTTTCAGAATCAACGCATTAAAAAATATACAAATTTGTCCGTTTTTTCACGTTTAGCGTCAAAGTAGGGTCTGTATTTAAAACACAATAGACCCTCATTTGAACCTACCACTACTACATTTAGGATTTGTTACATCAATGCAGGTTTTCTAATATTTCTAACCACATTAGGATGTTTGGATCTCTTCGAAAAGTATCATGTGCACTTGTCCAGTACTTCAAGATCCAAAATAATCGAATATCTGAAGATCGAAATTCACCTTTTAGATTTTAAATTTACCTTTTTTTATTTCAAAATTCAACCAGCTGGCTGAAAATGCTGAATATTTAATTCAAAAATCACTATTGCCTTTTCTCAAACAGCTACTTCAATCTATTTAATCTTTATACATTACGGTATAATTTAATTTTTTATCGTAAGTACGTTCGCGGATCTGACCTGTTTATCTTAATCAGTGTTTTATATATTCATTTTAATTTAATTTTGATACAACAGAGAAGTCAATTTTGATCGCTTCTGGCCAAATTTTCAAATATTGAACAGAAAATATAAACATTTTCTCTTTAAATTCAAGAATTTGTCATTTTTTTACATTCTCGAGAAAAAATCTTTCAGGTCGCTTTAAAAAAAATAATAAGAAATTCGACTTTTTGTGATCATCAATAATTATTTTGACGTAAATTAAGCCTTTAAATATAATAAAGTTTCGGTATCATTTAGAATTATTTTCATAATTGTCTTTTTTTATTCATATAGGTCTTTAAGTATAATAATTAACATCCAAAAAATATAATCGCGTTTCATCACTTTCCGACGATTTATTACCGTGAACTTTGATTACACATTACAAATTCATAAATTATTCTTGCTTTGTCGCAGAAATGTCATCAGGCACACCACCCAAAACAAGGGACTTTTTAGGAAATTTTGGGAAAAGCAGTGAACATGAAAGTCATCAAGGTAACCTTAGTAATAATAAAAATTTAGAACATAAGTTTTCATTAATGATTGTTTTTCATATCAACATTTTAAAAATAATAATATAATATTTAACTAGAGAATATTAAACACGCATGGAACCTTGTTCCCACTAGCTGAAAAAAAATCCGAAAAAGTTAACCATAAGGGAAGTTACTTTTTTGTCGAGCACTTTTTTCTAGGCTCTTTTTCTTTTGCAGAATGTCATTGAAACAATAAAGGCCTATAATTATTTTTCCATAATGAATTGCCTACCGTATCACTGCGATTAAAAATATATTTTTCTATACCTTTTATTTTGAAACCCCGGTGAAACGCAGGTTATAAGAAGGCCAGGCAACTTCATTTCACTGAGTGTATGCCTATGGACATTTTTATTTTACTCTAGGCGGGTTTAGAATCATGTATAAATTGGATCACAACCAGTGATAATCCGCATTTGCATCCGAATATATTAGAAGTACACAACTTTATCTAGACATTTGGCCAGGAAAAAGGAAAATGCTGAAAACCACCTCTCATTTTCAGCCAGTTTTTCGAGGGTCGAGTTTAAAGACAGACATTCAAACCTACCACTTAAATATATAAGTAAGTCTCAGGACGAAAAGGTTAGTAGAATCAAAAGAAAAAACCCTTGTTTCTTGTTTAAAAAACAGCATCGTCAATGAAATACCTAAAATGTGTTTGTTAATAGTAGTTTAAACGCAACGAATACAAACCTCAGTCAGACAAAATCTTGATAATCTTTGTAATTTCTTGAAACTAATTAATAACTTTGGAAAAAAAATTTATTTATAAAAGTCTTCAAAACCTTTTAAGATTTTTTTAAATCCCGCAAACTTATTAAAATTCTATAAAATCATTGAAATACTTAGAAATCTTATAAATTAAATTAAATCGTCTTATATTCTTTGAAATAGCTTGAAATCTTTGGGGATACTGCGAACTTTTTTCGCATCCCTTGAGTATCTTTGGATTCGTTTGAAATAACTTAAAATCTTCCAAATCTAGTGAAATTTGTAGTAGGCTTTGGAACCACTTAATCGGCTTGCGGGTTCGATTCCCGCCTCGCACTATGGAAGAGCATCAGGGGTACGAGCAGTGAACACTATCTTAGAAAGGAAGTTGTTTATCTCTGTATAGTAGAGGGACCGGTATCTCTAGAGAAAAATGTTCTCTAGGTACTTAAAGCTGTTGCTCTTGGTGACTCGGAACCCACCTTTAACTTCAGGTCCTCCTCCCACCACCAAGTACAGTACAAGTCCGATAACTGTCTAACTTTGGGGCTGTAGGGGCGGAAAATTCCAGGAATTGAAAACTTATTTGATGCCCCCTCTAGTAGCACAATATTAGGTGTGAGCATGCGGAAATCATGGGCGCAAATCATTAGAAAAATACCGTACGTAGCGAAAGAACCGCAATTAGTGTCCGCGCCGTACGTGTGATGACGTTTTAAGGGGATTTTACACTAATCGGACGATAAGTTATCGGACTTGTACTGACAGTATGTGGGAGTATGTAAAGGAATAGGAAAGAAGGTACAAGAAAACTATAAACCCTTAGGGGACACATTAAAAACTTCCAGTTACCAGTTACTTTATTTTTAAATATCCCAATTAATGCGAAGAGCATGTGCCATCTCAGATGGCAGACTATTTATTTTTAATCAATGCAAAAAATTAAACCAAAAACTTGTTTTGATTTGTTTGAGCCCCTTTTTATTCATTTTATTTTATTTTTTTCGAATGAGAGATAAAATAACAATAAATTATAATCCCACGTCAAACCTCAACCAAGCTTCATCAAAATAGGTAGAACAGCATATCCATCAGCGAAAAAAACGCGCATACTAGAAATTCTAACTTTGATGTACGAGGGTAGTTCAATAAGTTCTTAGAATGAAGTATAAAAACAATTTTTTTTAATTTTTCAACATAATCTCCTTAGAGCGCTATACACTTGGTCAATCGCTTTTCAAGTTTTTTTAATCCTTCAGAAAAGTGCGTTTTCGGAAGTTCCTCAAAATAAGCAATTACAGAGCCAATGACGTCTTCGTTGTCTGGAAAACTCTGTCCACCGAGCCATTTTTTCAAGTTTGGAAATAAGAAAAAGCCACTGGGGGCTAAATCTGGTGAATACCGTGGGTGTTCGACCAATTTGAATTTTAGTTCTTCAATTTTAGCCATTGAAACGAAGCATGTGTGAACTCGGGCGTTGTCGTGATGAAAGAGAATTTTTTTTC
>NC_046658.1:170670077-170674830 GCF_010883055.1 Belonocnema kinseyi | reverse complement strand
TGAACGTGGTTCGTCACTTATTGATGTACGACCACGCTTAAATTCATTTACCCAGTTATAAACCGTTGCTAAGCCAGGGGCAGATGTGCCATGAACTGAGTCGAATTCATTTTTCATCTCAGATGGAGTTAAACCCTTTAAATGAAAATGTTTGATTACCGCTCTGAACTTGTTTTCTTCCATTTTTCTTAACGAACAATTTTTTTTCAATTGGTTATAAAAACACGTAAACTCAGAAGATGTGGACTGTGACTGCAACCATATATCTAGTCGAGAGTGGTGCTGACTGTAAACAGATGATTTGGAGCGATTCGCGCGCCATCTGTTGGTCATTCTAAGGACTTATTGAACTACCCTCGTAAGTTCACTGCTTAAAGAATGTTCTGCATCTATTTAACTTATGTATGACGTATAATGAATTTCGTCTTCTAAGAAAATATAGCTGTGGTAACTAAATATCTGTTTTTACTAGATGGATTTTGCCACATAGAAATGATTTAGGCGAGTTAGATCATTTTTGCATGGAAAAATTTAGCTAGAACAGATAGCTATTTGGGTAACACTTTGTTTCATTTTGCAGAAATCAGGACACAGTTTGAGACTTCACCTAATGATGACCATATTTCTAGTGTTCCTCGTGACATGTCCCCTCTTCGTATTAGATCCAGATCTCCTCCTAGCCGATGCATGCTGCCACCTACCAGATTTCCTTCCTCTGGCGGACATGGATTTGGAACGAATTGTGCTGTCAACATTCGAGGGTGATATATTTGCAACATTGGAGACTGCTAATAATCTTGCTGGAATATATTTGAGTAATACTCATAGGCGGGTGAAAATAAACATGGAAAACGGCACGGTTACGCCATTGACCCCAGATGAAACCAGAGAAAATCTAGTAGGGGCCCGATACCATATCTTATGGAATTATCGTATAGAGCGTGTGAGCCACTGAACCCCAAAAATCTTAAACAATAATTATTTCAATGAAAAAAATATCTGCTGCTTCACGCGCGTCTAGCAAGTTTAAATGCCTCTAAGTAGCACGTCTGTTGAATCTCGCGCTTCAAGCTCATTTAGATATGGTAATATAATGTACAAATTTTTATTTCTGATGATTACTTTAATATTTATTTTTTATCTTGCACTAATTTGTATCCTAAGCTACTCTTAAAAATGTTTCATTTTGATAAATGTATATTATTACAATTTATAACATGCTCAGATATTGAAACACATGTTTTCATTATCTTGTTTTATGATTTTTAAAAAGTACTCATCCTATAAAAAGAAACAATTATGTTAATCAAGATTTTTTGCTCCTATCAAAATAAGATTAATAACGTAAATATTGTTTGGGTGCAAAACTGTCATTCAATAATTTTTCCATACCTTGACATTTTGTATTGCTAAGTTCATTTTTAGAATTGAAAAAATCTCAGCGTTCTATAGAAAAATAATTAATGATAAATGTGTAGTACTTTATCGGATGAACTGCTTCTACCCTTACATTTTTCTTGTAACTTGCGTCGGTTTTGAAATTTTGATTTTGTATTTTAACGGTACTTCCGAAAATTAAAATAAAAAATAAGCATCTAATCAAAAAAGGATTAATAGAAATGGTGCATCTCTTTTTTTCTGAACATTTGTCTATTTTTTTCGTACCCTGTGTCGTTTATCCAAAATTCTAATTTTTTTATTTTCAATCTAGTTTTTTAGCAATAAAACAAAAACTATGCTTTGTATCTAAAAGTAAATAACATCAAATTTGTAGTAATTTCTTGGTAACGCAATTTTTATCTGTTAATTTCTTTTTGTATCTTGCATAGTTTGTCGGAATATTGGTTTTTCATTATTTTTCGTGCCATCAAAATTCGAATTTTTGATTTTTGGACAGCTGGAAGTATGTTATCTGCGAAAGTGCATAGTCAGGAGTCTCCTACCTATGTACGTGCATAGTTGAGGATATCCCATCTGTGCGCGTGCAGAGTCGTACCACTGATGCTCCACGTGCACAGTGGTACTCGTGATCAGTTGTACCCCTCGGAGCATGATAGCACACAACTCCTGTTACGAGCTCTGAGAGATTAAAGAATTATAGAATGTTCGAATCATAGAGCTCTCCAGTTTTTTATGTGACCCCCGTATAAACATGAAGCGGAGGTCTAATTCCACAAGGGCACTTTCAGTATTTTTTGTGAGATATTTTTTTTTATATTTCCTGATTTTTGGACTGTCAAACTGTCAACCGAGAGAATGTTGACATCGGACGTCATCTGCTAATCAATGTTAACGAGACCGTCAATTATAATGTTCATTGGGAAGAAAGAGAGGGAGTGAGTGAACGGCTACGCTTTCTCATCTACCTAGTCGCACGTAGCACAGAAGTCAACATCTTTATCGGACAAGAAGAAGAAACCGCACTATACGCGTGGCCAAGGGAGACAAACTACATTCTTCTGTCAGTTTTCAGGAGACACTCGAGTTGACCGCCATATTGGACGGAGTGCACCATATCTTACTTAAGGCACGAATTAGAGAAAGGAGCAAAACACTAATCTCCAGTCATCAAGAGCACTTTGTAAAAGTAAATTTACGGAGGCTCCAAATATGGGCCTTGATGGAAGGGAGGCACCCATTGGTTCCCTCGCTTCCAGCGTTGATAGATTTTGTAGGATTAAAAATTATTTAGATCGTACGTTATAAATTTTGCAAAACTCTGGAAATTCTCATTGGCAATTGGAACGACTGTCATTGAGATAATTTTGATTATCAATGCCATGCTATTCTTTTTTTTTACTTCGCAGTTCTTGTCTGAATAATACTTTAGGCTACGACTCTAGAGAAACGTGGAGCTAGTTTTTTTGTATCTCCACTTTTAGGGTTTTTGCAAAAAATAAGAAATTTTACCGAAAAGAAAATACTGAAACTGCTAGAACCACGCTACGTGTCCCGCCATTTTAAATTGGCCCTACAGTAAAGGGGTGTTGCCCACGTTATCATGGATAAGAGCTGTCTCCTTTTATTATTAAATCATAGGTTAAACAGCGGTAAAGGCTAAATAATGTGTAACCAGCATCTCACGATATTAAACCTTCGTAACCTTTTTTTTTTGTTTTGCGCTAGCAAGCGGCTGGTGCTCTAGAGTTAGAAGATTAAAAATCGTTTGCTTTTTTTGATAGGTGAATACTATTAAATTCGTAATCATAAAGTAAGACCTAAGCCAAATTTGTTAGGATTTGAATTTTAGCAGATAAAAATAAACCTAACAGTCTCCCATCTGTGCAGGTGAACCGTTGATAGAGTAGTATCGATGCACATGCATAGTTGGAAATCTGCCATATTTTTACGAAAACCGTCGCTAGGGTACCATCTATGCACGTCAAAATGTAGACGTGCACAGACAGACCAGTGCACAGTTGCGCCTGTTGCCAACAATGTGCACACTTATAACAGTGGTCACATAACTGCACAGATGGTGTCGCGCACAGTTGCTCTGTGCCCATTATTATGCAACCTGTGCATTCCATGCCTTAAAATGTAGATTTTCAATTGATTTTTTGAATTTTGTAAATGCTATAACTTATTTTTTTGCTTCTTTTTTACACCCTTATCAATTGTCCTAAACATATAAACTATTTTTCCTGGCTCAAGGGGAGATGAGAATGTAAAAATATGAAACTAATTATTTTTTCCTTCACAAATGCATCAAAAGCCCACTTTATAGTGTCCCCGGAACATTAAAGCAATCTTCACTCATCTTAATAACGCAAATCGTATTAGTTTATCCCTAAGCATCGGGTTCAAGAAATTTTCGTCACAGGAAAAGGTAATTGGACCAGACATAGAAGATACATTTGCATACATATGTAAAATGAAATATGGTGTAAAACGATGCCTGCTTCCGAATTCCCTAATTTATTTTCCTTTTCACACAATATACTACTGTGATTCAATTTCTGATTAAGATGTTATAAGCAACTGATAATAATAGTTTAACAAGTGCAAACATGAGTTCTTTCAATAAAAGAAAAGTAGTTATGACTAAGTTTTCGTTTTCTTTAAATTTTGGGTCAGGGAAGTCTTCGTTTTCAATTTTGAGAATAAAAAAATATGCGTCATAATTTAAGTTTCTGAATTTTGATGCGCAACTAACAAATAGTTCGTCAGCAACTTTAATAGTCTCAGGCGAAATCAAAACATTTATTTTTTTCAGAGCTTCGCTGCGGATATTGTTTGTACTTTCTTCGATTGCAATAATCATTTTCCAAGCCACGGAAATTTAATTATTATATTCCAATGAAAAAGTGAATCTGTTTAACAACTTTCTACTGCTCAGTTTGTTTTCCGTCCTTGCTATGACTCCTAACTGTTTCATTTCAATCCTATTATTAGTAGTTTTGTGCTTTTAATAGTCGTTGTGAGCATTCTTTTTTCTGTTAACAGCTTCTTCAACCACATCGTTCCAACAAGGGACTTGTTTTATGAATGATTCACGAGACGCTTTTGGAATTGATAGATCAGCAACCTTAGTAATAACAGTCACTAATTCAGTAACAACATCATTTATATAATCTTTGTTTTCAGCCGAATGAATTATTAACTGATTAATTTTAGAATCAATTGTAGTTTTGCATCGTGCTTAAAGTAGTATACCAGGTGTATACATATGAAACCGGTATTTTTTCAAGAAAAAAACACGTTTATTTCAAGAGAATGATAACAAATATTTTATTCAAAGTATGCGCCCTCG
>NC_046658.1:170668663-170669977 GCF_010883055.1 Belonocnema kinseyi | reverse complement strand
TACGCCAATTAGCACAAATGGTAAGTTCCGACAGTGCCTACAAGTGTGCCTACTGGCCGCTAGATGGCAATACCGGTTTCATATGTATACACCTGGTACCTATACGGGTTCTGGTCTACACTACGTAGTTCCAGCTGTCATCGACAGATGGCGCCACCAGTCAGTTCTCAGAATTAGGTAACTGCTCAGTCGGTAAGGTAGATACCTGCAACTATGTTACCGTGCATGTAGTTCAAGCGAGAGTCGGCAGATGACGCCACTATCTCACCATGTCTGTAGTTAGAACCGGCAGATCCCTGCCCCTGTTTTAGCATGTGTGTAGTTCAAACTGGAGCCGGAAGATGGCGCTCGTGGGGGACAGCCTTGCAAAAAGTGGCTAGGGGAAGGGGTGGGGGTTTCTCGAGACTTCTGGAAAGATCTCGAGGCTTCTAGAAAGATACCGTATCTTCCAGAAAGATCTTGAGGCTTCTAGAAAAATCTTGAGGATTCTAGAAAGATCTCGAGGCTTCTAGAAAGATCTCGAGGCTTCTAGAAAGATCTCGAAGCTTCTAGGAAGATCTAGAAGCTAATGGAAAACGATATCGCGCGCGAAATTTGAAAATTCTTCCCAACGATGTGTGTGTCTACAGCGTTGAGAGAAGTTTGCAACCCATCGTTGTGTTTGATATTCATCGTTGTTTTAAACGCTGAACCTGGAATTTGAACATCAACTCATCGTTGAGGAAAGTTTACAACCCATCGCTGTCATAAAATTCCATCGTGGAAAATTGTCAAATGTATACAGGACATAGGAAACACGGGACTAGACATGCCATCCTAACTTGGGAGAGCGGGGTTGAATCCACGGGATGGGGGAGAATTTCATGAGTGGGCAGAGCCGCCATATTACGATGTGCCATTTAATTATGCGCACAAGCATTTCTTCCGACAACTGTGCATGAAAATATAAACATGTGGGCGCTGTCATGTTCTATGGCACCTATGGATGCGCAGTATGGTTTGGTAACACACAAAGCTGTGCAGTTGTTCGTGTAAAAAAAATATTTTTATTTTATAATTTTTTTTTCTTTAATTCAATTTATACAGCCATTCAGACAAAAAAGGTTGCAAATATCGTTTTTCAACGGATCACCCAGTTGACTAATCTTTACATCATGTGGATAAATTATTTTTATACCTTTTAAAAGTCTTAATCTTATACACATTTAAATTTCCCGCCAATTTTTAAATTCTCTCAAATTTAACTAACTTTATGGTGGTGCCATCTGTAACTGGTGAGCACCTATCCACTGTCATATCTTAGCACATATATAA
>NC_046658.1:170664841-170668563 GCF_010883055.1 Belonocnema kinseyi | reverse complement strand
TGTAATCATTTATACGTCTATTTCTTTCCTCATTGCTAAGACCTGCGATGTTCAAAGTTCTCCTGTAAGCTTCTTTCTTTGCTTTTTAGACAGGCTGAATTTCATAATTCGACCACGCATCTTCATAAATTTTTCCTACAACCGCGGTACCAGACACTTCGATCGCACATCTAACATTGATATCCCGAAACTTTGTCTATGCACCCTCTATATCTCTGTTTTTTATAAATTCCTTCCATGTTGCCCTATCTATGCTTTCGATTATCTTTTTCGTTTTCTTGGTTCTCTTTTTGTCTATCACCGACCTACTTTATTTTTGGATCATTTCTTGCCTAAACCAGGTATTTGTATTGAACACGCCCCTTTCTAAGCATAAGCCAACTAATTTATCTCCGTTATAGTTTGTTCTTTGATGCCAACAATTACCTAACACTTTTTCTGTATCCTGATTTTGGATGCCTACCCATCCATTCATACCTCCTAGCAGAATTATTCTTCCACCATGATCTCAAATATTTATTGTTTCATTTTAAGTGTCCCAGAAGTCGACTTTTAATTATCTGGGATCATTATCCACTGGCGCGTAGTATGCAATGGTAAGTAATCTTCTTATTCCTACTTTCATTCTAGCCCATAGCAGTCTGGGAGATACGAAATCATGATCTCCGAGATGCTGCTCCACTCTTTCCTCCAAAATCACACCTATACCTTGCCTACCATGTGATTCACTATCTACTTCTGACCATATTTCAAATCTGCCTTTGAACACGCCATTTTCGATGTCTCTACTTTCGCATCCCTTTTTCTTTGTTTCAGGCACACATAAAATATTTAGTTTTCTTACATGCATAGTTTCTCGCAATCTTTGTCTCAAATCTTCAAATTTATGATAAAAAGAGAGGAACCCTCCCCCCCTTCCCTTCAACCAAAAAAAATCTCCGGGTTATTTGTAGTTTGTAGGTTTACAATTTCTTTCTCATCCAAAAATTATAATAGATTGATTATAAATTACTTATATTTAAGTAGGTTTTCGCGTTTTCTATTATACACATAACAAATCACAATTTTAAAAAGAACAAATAATCAAAATTTAGAATTTTCTTTTTGTTTTTTTCCCATTCTCGGGGTAGACAACCGGTGTTTTTGAAGTCTTTTTGAAACTGACTTGAAGGACAAAGCTAGAACCACATTTTAGAGATTATTTATAAATACGGCACTTTTCCTGTGACCTAAAAAATGCTACGAAGGGGATTTTAAGAAAAAGATCTTCTCTAAAATTATGTAAAAGGGGATTTTATTTTTAAAATAATGGTAATTACTTTAAATATTTATCTACTAAAAAAATTGGGAATTTTTTACTCTCATAAACTTTAAACTAATTCATAAATCTTTATATATTATAATCTTGTTACACAATTGTTAACCACTAATAAGCACATACCATAACTTCATTTATTCATACAATAAATTTATTTATAACAACGTTAATATATTATCTTGCCCAAAAGAACACATTTAGAACTCATTGTGTAGCTTTAATCTTAATATTTAAAAAAAATTACTCCCAAACGAAAAATTCAAATTTCCAAAAATCGTGAAATATGAGAATTTTAATCTAAAAACAGCTAGAAACATATTGCTCCGCATTGGCTTATTTATTATGCTATTATTTTTACCTCTACAGTGCAATTACTCAGTGAAAAGTTACACTAAATGATTTAAAGTTAATTTTATTAGGTAAAGACTTATAATCGAATTTCGCAATTCATATCTTTAGTTGAAAATTAGTGTATTTTTTTATAGAAAACTCGTTTTATTTTTAATCAACAACAATTTTCATTATACTTATTTTCAAGATTTGTATTCTTATAATATTTTTCAAAGAGATTTCTTATTCCATTAACTCTTCATACATTATTATATTATCTGAGTTTCTCAATTTAGAATAATATGAGCATGTTTACTTTAAACTTTAATTATCACCAAGCACCAAAAAATTTCCATATACACGAATTATGCTCAGGAACGGGAAAAGAAGATATTCTAGAACAGTATGTACATACTAAACGTCTGATAAAGTATAAGTTACGCTTTCATCGAAATTCTGCGTTAAAGATTCTTACCTACATTTTGAAAAAATGAGGATCCCTTTTGCTCTGGTCTTAACCTTTAACTTTATTATTGATTCAGTTAGTAAGTATAGAATAAATTTATATATTTTAATATTATGTACGTTGAACCATTTCTTATAAAATCATAAAGGTAAGGTACTATCTGAACTCTACAACAATAAACAATTAATAGTATTACTTTTATCATTTTCTGCTACCTAATAGTGTAGTACATCAGAAATACGGTAATGGCATGTGTAAACCTAAGAGTGATGTATGATAATTAATTCTAAACTACCATATGTTATGAGCCTACAGATCTCCCTGAACAGTGAGTATCCAAAAGCTCTTTACCGAAATGATCCGAGAACGTCCTATAACTTCCTGAACCGAAAAACAGGTTTTTACGAATGTTTCTGCTGGTATGTCTGCCTGTCTGTCTATATGTATGTCTGTCTGTGAACACAATAACTTTTGAAAAAATTAATCTATTATATTGACCTTTGGTACATTCGTTTAGTGTTCTACACTAAAGGTCAAGTTCGCTAGCCAGCCATTTTGGATAAAACTTCAAAAAGTGGGCACATTTTGAGTATTTTTGAAACCACTTTTTCAAAAATTCAAGAATTCTCTGCACGCTTGTTCATAGTATTCAAAAAGTAGAACAATTTATTCAAATGACTTTTTTTCAGAAAATCAAAAACTACCAAAGTTATAGCAGTTATAAAATTCCAGAAAACACACGAAAATGAATATTTAGCCAAATGACGCCCGATAGAAAAAAAATTTAGAAAGAGAAAAACGTTGCTTTTTGAATGCCCTGCAATATTACCATAAAAACTTTTTGAATTTTCTTGCAAAATCCAAAATTCAAATTTTGACAGCATAAAAAAGAATGAAAAATCCAAAACCTACATTTTTCGGACAACCTATGCAAAATAGGTGAAAGCTGAGTTCACAAAAATTGTGCATTTGAAAAGGATCTACAAATTTGTTGCCAACGACTTTTTGATAGGATTCGTAGTTTTGGCTTTAATCATGAACAACATCATTAACAGTAAAAACATCTACCCGCTGCGTGGGCACATTCTTATCACAACTTTTGTCTCTTAACTGCTTTTTCTTCTTGTGTGTGGGTTTTCAAAAAATTTAACTTTTCATGTTTTTGATGCTATTTTTTACGATTAAAACTAAAAATAAAACTATCAAAAATTGTTCATGACAAATAAATAATTTTTACAGTCTCATCAGAGAAGGTATTAGAGTTTTGTATAATTTTACCCCCAAGTTTGTCTTTATGTCTGTCTTTATGTTTGTCTGACTGTGAACACGATATCTTTACAAAATGAAATCTATTAGATGGGCCTTTGATACACTCTTTTAGCGTTTTAAGCTAAATTCCAAGTTTGTTAGTCAGACATTTTAGATGAAAATACCAAAGGTAAGCCCATTTTTATAAAATTAAAAATTATTATTAGAGTTATAGCAGGAACAAAATTGTAAAAAACACACGAAAGGAACCTTTTGAGCGAAATAACGGACGATATAAAAAAATGGCAGCAATTTCACAGTATTTCAAAGATTCTCAGATATATTAATATATTTTCAAAA
>NC_046658.1:170647842-170664741 GCF_010883055.1 Belonocnema kinseyi | reverse complement strand
TACTTAATTTAGAAGTTACAAAACGGTCAGGCTACTAGTAGACCGTATGTGTAAAGTTTAAATCATAAAAAAAAATCATTGGAAATGAGCAAATTCAGTTCATGAAAGAACGACAGAAGTTTCAATTAAAAGTTTAATAGCAACATTCGTTTGAAAGCATTCGCATTTTTAAACGGGATAATTTTGAATGTACTAAGATTCTGAATTATAACCCTCGCGGCGCAATTTCTGACAATTGAAGGCTTCACAGATTCTATTGTGGTTGACGTGTTTGCAAATGAAAACATGAGATTGATATGGGTCTTATCTGTTTGAGCTGTGATTGGTAATTTTTTATGACGTGAGAGTTAAAAGTCGTTCGTTTCGATGTAAAGGCTGATATATATATATATATATGTGTGTGTGTGTGTGTGTGAATTAATTAATTAAATATATTGTCCCTTATTTGATGGCCATGTGTGGAACTAATTAACTGCCGCTAGCTGGACGGTATGATAAAGCGCTAACTTAACGCTCACTTTTTGTCGAGTGTCATTATAACTTTGAAACAGTTAATTCATATTGTTCATTTGAATTTTCGTTATTTAAAATAGAAAAGCATGTTAACGTAAAATTCGTAATATATTTTTAATTATTGAAATAGATCTTCAAACGAATTTTGAAAGAGAAAACATATTAACGAAAATGATTATTTAATCATACATTTAAAATGAAACAGTAAACTATAAGCGAAACCACAACTCATTATAAAGAGAGAGAAATAAGGCATAACTCTAATATCACCATAAGTTATTCTATATATTAATTTAGATATAATAAAGTCTGAAAGATTCTCGCGTTACACCTATAAAACTATAAAACATGTTGTCTAGAAATATAATCGGTCGAATTGATTGGACGCTTAGTTTGGATATAAATAATTCACGTTATTATATAAAAAACATACATACTATTACACATGCAAACTCAATCAACTAACGGTTGTTAAAATTCATGTAAGATTAGTTGAACAAGCGAAAACATGATACTTTTAACAGATTAGTATGAAGAAAGAAACGACCTAGTTTTACTTCAGACTAATGATATGTCACCAATGCTGTGTCCCCAAAAGACTCTATGGTTTTGTTTATAAACTCCGATATGGACCCAGTAGGCGCCAAATTTGGCGACGTCTTTACGACATCGTTACGACATCTTTTTTCGACATCTTCACGACATCCTATGTCTATGTCGTTTCGGTGTCTTTGCGATATCGTAAAGACATCGTCAGATCATATGACTTATTTACGATATCGTCAAAACACCTTAACGACATGAAGATAGGATGTCGTAAAGTTGTCGTAAAGATGTCGTAACGATGTCGTAGAGACGTCGCCAAGTTTTGTGCCCTCTGGAGGGTCTGCTTATGCGTCACTTATGTGCGTATGCTTTTGCCCAAACGTATCGTGTTTAGCTGCTTTCTTGCCTTGGTAGATTAAAGATCACTAAATAAAGATCTGTTTAAAACCGTATTTTATTTGTTGAAGCATTTCATTATTAGCCCTAACTCTAAAAGGTTACGGGCCCAGAATATCGATAAAATAGAAAATTCGCAAAACGAAAAATACGGAATAAAAAATAGCAAAGAATATGGCGTGGTTTTATGTGAAGTTCTTTGTGTGTGATTTTATGTGAACTTGTGTAAAATTTGAGGGGAAGTAAAAATGGAGAACAAATTCGCAAAGTGAATTATAGATCTGTTCGATGGTGAAAAATATTTAGTGTGCAAATTTCGTGTGGAATCTTTACTTGTTCAACTTGGCGTTCGAAACATTGTGGATACAGAAACTCTGACTGAGATTACAGATCAGTGGCGTAAAAAGCACTCTAAGGCGAAAGGCATAATTGTGTAATATTTGAGTGACTCATTTCTGAGTTGTTGAGGGCAGTACCACAGAAAAAGATACTTTTAGCAAATTTAGATGCAATCTATGAGAGACGCAGTTTGGCAACGCAATTGGCTTTATGGAAACAACTTTTGAGTTTGAAATTCCAGGGCGAAGTAACACTGCTATAATATTTGAATAAATTTGATTCAATTAACTCTGAGTTGATAGCAGCAGGAGCTTCACTTGATGAAATGGATAAAATCTCCCACTTATTAATGTTTCTGCCTAGTACTTATGATGACATCGCGACTGCACTTGAAACTTTGCGTGATGATAATTTAACCGTTGTTTTTGTAAAAACTCGACTGTTGAAAAATGAAGTCCAAATAAGGAAATAAGATCCAACCACTACTTTTAATAAGCAACCTCAATCAAATTTTATTCTACAGAAGAAGAACCATAAATCTCAATTTAAATTTTCAAAAATAAAATGTGATCATTGTGGACGTAACAAGCATAAGAAAACACATTAATTTTATTATAAACAAATGATTCAACAACAGAACCACTCACGAAATTTGACAACAGTACAAACAAATGTGGCTAATGCTGATGGTTTCAGGTTGAGGATGGGTCAAACACATCCAAAAAGTTCTACCAACGGAAAGGTGATTTTATTCGTTCTTGATTCGAGAGCAACTCATCATCTCATTAAAAGAGAGGACATTTTCACTGATTGCTACACTTTATCATCGCCAATACAGATCTCTGTAGCCAAAACAGGACAGTCAATAACTGCAATTAAGCGGGAAACCATTTCAGTTACAGTAAATCTGGAAAAAGCAGGAATTTTGGAAGACGTCCTCTACTCTCCGAATGCAGCGTTCAACCTGTCATCAGTCCGCCGTATGCAGAAAAAGGGGATAAGCATCATTTTCGATATAGAAACAATTATTTAAAGATGTTTTTGGCTTTGCGGACGTTAATCCTAGCGACGAAATTTGCGAACCCTGTATTTTTGGTAAACAAACGCGACTATCTTTATGTACAACCAAAAATAAAGATAATGTTAGAAGACCACTGTTCATTGTCCATACAGATATTTGCGGTCTAATTACCCCACCCACCATTGACAATAAAAATTACTTTTCAGCTTTGTTGATCATTTCACTCCCTGCATAGTCATATATGTATTGCTTTTTAAATCAGGTGTTTCAAATGCGTTTAAAGATTTTGTAGCAAAAAGTGAATCACATTTCAATTTAAAAATGGTTAATCTGAATTGTGACAATGGACGTGAATATGTAAATAATGGCTTCAAAGAGTTTTGCTCAGAAAAAGGGATAATGTTCCATTTTACTGTACCATACACTTCTCAATAAAACGCTTTGTCTGAACGCATGAATCGAACGATTTCTGAGAAAACACGCACAATTATTAACGGTGCAGACTTAGACAAACAGTTTTGGGGTGAGTCTATTTTAACAGCAACTTATTCAATCAATTTGATACCCACGAAAGCTGTTGAAAGTTTGAAAACCCCGTAGGAACTGTGGCATAACAAAAAACCCAGACCGAGTCAATTAAAAGTGTTTGGTTCTACCACTTATATCCATTTAAAAACAAGAAGTAGTAAATTTGACGTGAGGTCAGTCAAAGGAATTCTTACTGGATATGAACCAAATGGATACGAAATCTGGAACAGTGAAACTAAAAATTTTAAAGTAGCATGTGACGTCATTTTTGATGAAACAAATCTTAAAGTTTCAAGGCCGCAGTTATCTGAAAGGTTTAACCATACACACATTCAGAAAACTAATGACGAGAAATATAGTAATAAAAACACATGAAAAAACGTGAAAATTTCTAAATGTAGCAAATCTCTATTACGGAAATCCAGATTACAAGAAAAGAATCGAAAACAAAATGAAATAAGGAGTGATAGACTCAAAAATTTTCCTAAACTTTCTTATAAACAATATCTTGACGACGTGTTCGATACATATGGAGCATGTACGCAAGCTGTAACCTATACAGTCCATAAAAATGTCCAAGAAATTAGAGAAACGGAAGATCGAACTCAGTGGGAGTTGGCTATATATAACGAGCTTGAATCACTTCAGCTAAATAATACGTGGGCAATTCTACCAAAACCTTTAAATAAAAATACTGTAACTTGGAAGTGGGTTTTCACATTGAAAAATGATGAATCCGGAAATCCTACAAAATATAAGGCTAGACTAGTAGCACGAGGTTTTAATGAAAAATATGCAATAGATAATGATGAAATTTTCGCACCTGTAGCTAGCATTTCCACTTTTCGTGTTTATTCAGCATTTGCAAAAGAGTTCGATCTTTTGATACACCAAATGGATGTAAAGACAGCATTCTTAAACGGAATTTTGCATCAAGAAATTTACACGCAAATTCCAGAAGGCATTGAGGTAGAAAACGGTCCAGTTTGTAGACTATATAAATCTTTGTGTGGTTTGAAACAATAGTCTGGTTGTTGGTATGGACGTTTTGATGCAATAATAAAGGAAAAATTTTTTCAAAATTCTTTAGCTGATAATTGTTTATATTATCTGGACAAAGGTCGTTTAACTGAAAATATGTATATACTTTTATATGTAGATGACATCCTTATAGTAACAAAAAATCAAGACGATGCTAAGTTTTAAAAGGTATCTTTCTAGTTGTTTTAAAATGACTGACTTGAAAGTAATTAAATTTTTCCTTGGAATCTCAATTGATTGGTGACTGCAAAGCAATAGACACACCCTTACCCTTAAAAGTAGATTATGATGCTTTGAATTGACGTGAAAACTGTGATGCATCTTGCAAAAATGTAATTAGTTGTTTAATCTATACGATGTTATCGACAAGAGCTGACCTCTCTTTTTCAATAAACTTTTTGAGTCGATATCAAAATTAAAACACCAAAGAATTGAGGAAATGTCTAATATGGGTACTAAGGTATATGAAAGGTGCTTTGGAATTAAAATTAACATATGTTGAAAGTGACTATAAAAATGTGTGATTGGCTACGTTGTTGCTGATTGAGGTAGCAGTGAACTTGATAGGAAAAGTACAACAGGATATCTATATACAATTTTTGAGAAATGTTCAATTACATGAAATACTAGGTGACAAAACTGTGTCGCAACCTTTTTCACAGAAGCGGAGTACATCGCACTGTTTGAGTGTGTCAAAGAGGCCATGTGGCTTAAATATTTGCTCACTAGTATAAACATGGACACTCAAGAACCAATCATTATAGATGAAGACAACATTGCTTGTATTAGCATTGCAAATGACTCAACGCACCATAAAAGGTCAAGACACATTGATATTATGTATCACTTTACTAGAAAATTAATACAAAAAGGGTATATGACACTCAATATCTATTCACAGGTGAAAATCTGGCAGAAATTTTTACGAAAACGTTAACCGCACCAAGGCTAATGGGAATTCGTTTCGTTGCTGGCTTCCATTAATTTTTTATGTTTAATTTAGTTAAATTTAAAAGAAGACCATTTTTATTATCTTTCCTGAATTTGATATTATATTGTTTAAAATATTTAAATTTCACTTTTTGAGGGGGATAAAACGTCAGATAAAACGGTAAATAATATTGCCCTGTAATCTATAGATGAGATTCCCAGCGATAAGTAAAACAATATGGACTAGAACTTTTGATAATTATAATTAGACGATAATACTGATCGATTCGATGATTCACGTCGATAGCGAAGAGATAAAAGGTTTTTTCGATGATTTGGACGATTGGCAGTTATACGCAAAATGCCAGTCGAATCAATAACAATTTATATACATAATAATTGATCTTTTTATAAAATATGGCGCAGCCCAAAATATACAATAGTTTGGTTACATCTTGTCCAAATTTAAATTCATAAATCATTTTTGTTTTATTACAGAAATATCGACAGGAATGCCGCCCAAAACAAGGGACTTTTTGGCAAATTTTGGGAAGAGTAGTGGAAGTGCAAGTGATCAAGGTAACTGTGGTATAAATAAAACTTTAGACCAGAAGTGGTAATAAATTAACACTTTTATTTGCAGAAAATCATACAATTTTTTTAAGTTTTGCCAGAACTTGAAAGTAAATATTAGTTGCTCAATAACTGTGAATAATACACTTCAAGTTTGGTACATCTAAGCCAAGTTATTCGATTTTGAATTTATATTCTATTTGCAAATAAAATTCAAAGACATGGAAAACTATGATTAAAAAAAAATTGTAGGTGATGCTTTAATGAACTTCTTTTAATATATTATCAGCAGCATATACTGTAATAAAGACAGCACAGAAAAGCAGCAGAATCATGTTCTTGTATCTCATTCTTCATGTTCTCGAAATAAGACTTTTTTTTCAAAGTGAGAAGACTTTAAGTGGCACACTACGATATGAACATTGCTACACTCTTTTTTGTCGTTGCTTCCTTTTTTTGCAACTAAAAGTAAATTCGAATTGGTGCACATTTAAGGATCAACTTTATCACGTAAAATATTTGTAAGTTTGATCAATTTACTTTTGAAAAAGACGGTTTAGTTGAAATACTGCAACAGAAATAAAAGTTAATTTAGCAAAGAAACCAATCGCAGTTGAAGAAAAGCTTGTTACACCAGAAGATGAAATACTGGCACCTGAAAACAAAATAACAATTTTGGAATGGAAGAAAGAAATACACAAGGAAAGTGAGAATCTTTCGACCTGTGATTTATGAAAATTGAAGTTTACAATTGAACTTTAATTTTAATAAGTAAACTCCAGTTGAAAACAAACAATAATTAATCGCAAAGAAAATAGATGTAGAAAATTTCGAAGCTAACCTTCTTTTGAAAGATGTTGATAGTGTTTCAAGGGATGATAAAAAATCCGTAAAATCAATTAACTTGTTAACATTTAAATTTGAAATAAATGAAACTGTAAATAAAGCAGATGCGTTACAAATGGAAATCGGAAAGAAGTTTCTTCTAAATTTGGAACTCAGGCTAGAGATCTTTCTAAAGGAGTGCAACTGATGTTCACTAGGCAAACCGTGGGTTTAAATTTTTGTAATTTTAATAGTTTACAAAATTTCCAACGGCCACAATTTTATTTCCAATACAAACTATCAAGGGATATGTGTCGATTTTTAGCTGCAGGAAGTGTTTTACGACTCAATAAAAGTTTGCTTTATGAAGCCAGATCAAAAGTCGGGACTATGGCAATCACTGCGAAGAATTGAGAAGAAAGTGTGACAATGTTGGAATTAAATCATAGAAAACCCAATCATATTTCTGAGGATTTTTTATGATAAACTAGAAGATATCGAATGTAGAAAAATTAGTCAACAAACTGAACAGTCAAGCCCTTCCTAAATATTGGAGTTGTAAGGTGTTCTAGTGATTTAGATCAAACTTTTTTTAACTTTGATTTTAAATGAACGAAGTTTATGATTAAATAATTTTACATAATTTTTAAAATTTAAGGAGTTACAGAACTTCTAAATTTCAAACGCGATTTTTTGAAAAAAATCGTAGGTTAAGAGCACCAATTCATGGTGCCCCCTAATTGATAACCCCCTTCTTTGATTTGATACATAATACGTAGTATATTCCAAAGCAGTATGTATCCAAAATAAAATAAATACACTTTGATTTTTGGCATGCAAATAATAGGGCTAAGATCCCAAGAATTTGTGATCTTGCACTCTTTAAATTGCTAATTGAATTGATATGTGTAAGGAATTTCTGAATTATGATTGTTTCAAATTCTATATCAATGTAAACAAAAAGGAATCATAAGTTAATTGATAATTATTAAATGCATTAATAACATATCCGATCCCCGCCAGCATCACTAATGGCATGGCATCTTCGAGGCATACTTTGTATGAGATTTTTCACGTATTCTTTAGGGAACAACCTCTCAATTTTGCGAATTCGGCAGATCAACTGCTTCAAATTAATCATCCTGTTTTTTCAAATCCTCATTTTGATTCGAACTAAAACATTTTCGATGAGGTTAGCATCGCGCGACTGAAATGGCCAATCTAAAGTGACAACACTATTTTGCTGCTTTCACACACCAAAACTCTTTGCTGAGATGCATCCCCAAACATCGACTTTACTGGATGTCTCACGGTCCTTTCGATCAATCTGTTGTAGGGTGTTTTCCCGGCTTGCTTGATGCTCGGAGATGCTTAAGAAAATGATTTGTTCGAGAAAATAATGTTACCCCAGTTACGTGCCAAATTATCTTTCCCCCCGTCGAGACGTTTTTGGACATTTTTTTTACTCATCATTGCCTTTCGCAAAATGCTTCAAAATTTCAATTTATTCGCAAACAAATGTCTTCGAATTGTTTCGTGCGATATTGTCAAAGCTTTCAGGTATAATTTTTGCACACCTTCACGCAAAGACAACACAGCCAAGATTTGGATAGTCATCGGTATTTTAAACTTATTCGTAACGATTCACCGATTTGCTAACGAACTTGCTCGACTTTGAATGTGTTTTACAGCAGCTGCTTGAGTAATGTTGAGTGGTTTGGGATGCGAACACAAAAAAAAAATGCTTCGAAGCAAGAAGGGTAGGCGGCACTCATTTTTTTCTGAAACCACTAGAATCTGACTAAATATAACTAGCAACTTATTCTTTTTCACGATCCATCACGGACAATACTTCCCTCCGCACAAGAAAAATATTCTGAAGCCTTTCTATTTACCAACCCCTGGTTATCGTTGCAACGCTCTTATGTGACTGCATTTTATTCCGAATCAGTATTTTATTTTTGTACTAGGAGACGCCATAAGACCACTCTTCTTTTGCCTTACATTATTGCCTGTGTCCATTGCACTTTTTAATGCCTAGAGGAATTTTGCGACTTTTATGATCTTAAGATCTATACTAAAAACAAAAATCAAATACACCTAGATCTAGGGATTGTCAAAGAATACTTTAAGAAGATTGGAATTGAGCTTATGTTAGGAAAATGCGCCAAAGTTTATTTGGATCGAGGAAAACATAATGGCATCCCTGAAGAGCCGAAGCTCATCGATAGAAACGCAATACGATATATTGATGGTAGAGAAACGTATACGTACCTAGGCGTGCCACAGAGCCTCATTCAGGATGTGACGTCTATAAAGGATACTATCATAAGCAGATACAAACGTCTCATGTAGCATATTTGGTTTTCCAAATTGTCAACGAGGAACAAAGTATCTGCAACAAACATGCTTGCCATCACGTCACTACTCTATTCATTTGAAGTGGTTCCATTTAAGTAGGAAAAGTTCAGCTCTCTTGATATCGGGGCACGAATGTTTATCAACATGAACAAAAACCTGCAACTTAAGACCTTTCTTCCGTGACTCTACATCTTACGCTGTCAGGGTGGTCGTGGAATACTGAATCTTGAATGTCTTCACAACAGGATTATTCTGGATGCAACACATATAGTTGCATGTGGACAAGACCCTTTTCTTAAAATGGTCCAGAAGCACGAAGAAGTAGGCAAAGAATAGTTTAAGTACAAAGCAGCAGAGAAAGCTGCTAAAACATTTGGCCTTGACTTCAAAATTAGGATTAAACAAAATGCATCAAATCTTATCTATCTCGTGTACATCTTCCACAGAGGTTTGCAGGATCCGCCAATCTCGTATGAGTTAACCTCTGCTTTCCTTACATCATCCGTATTGAAGTCAAGTACGGAGGATTTCATTTTGTCATGTTAAGACGGTGTCGTTTTCAGTTTAGCATACCGTCGCCACATTTTGGGTGAAGGAATTCCCGATGATAGCTGCAAAGCGCGGCGTCAAGGTCCCGAACATCTAGAATACATACTATCTACTTGTTGAACTCAAGCAAGAACGAACTACATCCAAAGGCAAAATACGGCACTGAAAGTGCCTTATTACCACCTTGTTCACTCTTACCTTATTATCCTTAATACTGCTGCGCTAAACGCTCCCTGGAAAATAGAGACAATTGTCGAAAATGAGAAACGTTGCAGGCGGTTATACCTGGTATTTTCTATTAAGCTAATTATCCTTAACATCTCCGCTCTTGAAAGGGCCAAGCTTTCACTGCTTAAGAGTCTGAAAACCATACCTCGTACGGTGATTTAGATTGAATAACATTGATGTTATTTCTCATAAACAAATTTCAGTTTTAATATTGAGAGTTTTACATTTTTAGTTTTTTGTTTGCTTACGAAAATAAAAGATATCTCTCCCCCCCCCCATGGATGACCACTAGGCTGGTCCAAAAATACATGGCAAATTTTTTTTTAATGCTAGAGGGCAACGATTCCTCTCATTTTATTCCAAATCCGAAAAAAGAAATTCCTTATTTTTTTATTCTTTTATTTTAACAGATGCCGGTTTTGACACCCCTACGAGTACCTGAAAACTACCCTTAAAACAAAAAATGTCAATTCTTCATGAAATCGACCTTTTGAACACTGTATCCTCATCTTTTTTTTACTTAAAATGAATAATATTGGTCTAGTGGAATATTTATTATCATTTGTTAACTAATTTTTCATGATTCAAACAAATGGAGTTTGTTTAAATAATTTTTCCGTTCGAAAATTCGTTTTTCCCCCTAAGAATTATTACTATTAGTCTAGTGAAATATTTATTAACATTTTTTTATTAATTGTTTATTATTTAAACAAATGAAATTTGTTTAAACAATTTATTTAACATTTGTTTTTTTATTTAAAAATTATTACTATTGGTCTAGTGGAATATTTATTAACATTAGTTCATTAATTTCCAGTTGTTTAAAAAATTGAAATTTGTTTAAATATTTTTATTATTAAAAATTATTAATATTTCTTCAGTGGAATATTCATCAACATTGTTTCATTAATTTAATTTAAAAAAAATATTTCATAAAAATTATTACTTAAATATAACTGATAAATTAATGATTAATAAATTAATTATTAATCAGTAATTAGTTATAACTGATAAATATTCCACTAGACCCACAGTAATAATTTGTATTGAAAAAAAAAAAATCGAAACGAAATTATTGAAACAAATTCCATTTGTTTCAATAATTGAAAATGAATGAACTAATGTTAATAAATATTCTAGTAGACCAATAGTGATAATTTTTAGGGAAAAACGAATTTGAAAAAAATATATTTAAACAAATAACATTCGTTTAAATAATTATAAATTGATAAACCAATGTTATTAAATATTTGACTAGACCAATAGTAATAATTTTAAGTAAAAAAATATGAAAATACAGTGCTCAAAAGGTCGAATTCATGAAGAATTGACATTTTTTGTTTTAAGGATTGTTTTCAGGTACTCGCAGGGATGTGGTAGGGATATCAAACCCATATGTCTGATAGATCAAATTCTTTATTGCATAATTCTCTACAGGTCCCCATACTTTCACGTTAAATTTTTTTAAGACCTAAAAAAATTATTCCAAAAACTTAAAAAAGTGATTTTTCCCTATGCATTTTACATGGAAAACTTTAAGTTAAAACCGGCACCTGTTAAAATCGAAAAATAAAAAATTCGGGACTTTCTTTTTCGGATTTGGAATGAAATTGGGGGAATCGTTGCCCTCTAAACAAAAAAGCGGTTTTGAACCACCCTAATTTCCACGCACGGTATTTGTTTTTGTTTATAATCTTGTCATATCATTTTTTAAATAAAATTAACAAATTGTATCTTGATCTAGTAACATCTTTCCATTGAAATCTAACAGTTTTAACGTCAAAATATTAGTTTCAATATGAATAATCAATAATGTGCATTATTTTATATTATAATTAGTTTATAAAAAATAATATTACTTCTCATTTTTATTTTTTCGTTTTTACATATACATGAACATCAAATTTAAGAAATACTGAGAGTAGGAAATTTTTTCACCGACAGATAGAAGAACAAGAAATGAACCATACGTTTATTTACTATGTATGTACATTGAATTAAATATTTTTAAAATAACAATTCCAAAATCGTTTGCATTAATCAGAGAGTCAAACAAATTATCTCTACAAGATTATCGTAACAACATTTGGAATTTTCTTGAAAAATCAAACATTTAAATTTTATTCGCATAAAAAATTAATAAGATATAAAAAATTCCATTCATCAGTATAACTGGTCTGGTCCTGAATTTCAATAATGATGAAAAAAGCAAAGAAAAAAGTTATTCACGGAAAAAATATTTTTCATAGTTATCAAATTTAGGACCAAACCCACCTTTCATGAAGCTTCTTATCTATTATCAGAATTTTTCAACACGATGTAGGGCTTCTTGTCAAAATAAGTAAAGAAATGAAGATTATGCCCGTAATGTAGGAATCTAGTGATGTGGCCCACTCATCACATGGCCTTTACAAAAACAAAATTAAATTTTTGAACATAGGACACAAGCCAAGAAAAAACACAAAAGCTTTAATAAAAAAATTGCGACAAATTTTGCAATTATCATTTTTTGATATGTACGCATTTGTGATAAGTAATTTTTTATGAAATGCGTATTTTTTGTTTTAATAGTGAAAAATAAAATAAAATTTGTAATTTTTGGTCAAGCGATAAAAGTTATGAAAAGTAGGAAAGACAGAATTCGCTCGCCTGTATGAAAGCTAAAAATTTTTCATCAATAATATTTTGGTATGACGCGTGGTTTTTATTTCAAACATAAAAAATAATACTATAGATAAGAAATTTAATTTTTTTTTAACTTTCGCAAGGTACAAAAAAATATTACTAAACAAAAGATATTCAATTAAATAAGATCAATAAATTTGTTATAAAATGAACTTTCAGCGTAGCTAATAAAAAATTTAATAACAAAATATGACAAATAGTAAAGTAATCCTGATAAATAATATTTGAGTCATATCTTGCAATATTTGAATGAGTAATTACAGGGCCACGTACAAAAATATATGTGATACGCTTTTGTTATAATAGTATTGTACATGATGTAGAAAAGTTCACATTTCTGACAAAAACGAGAACGTGTTCCTTAAATCCAAAGGAGCTTTAACGACAGAGAATTCACAATCACTATATTACAGTTTTAAATTTTTGACATTCTATTTTAAAAGGTCTGTTCACAATTCTTGCGGTGCGCAAGAACCAAAAGTCGCACGCCCTATACTGATAAAAATAGTATATAATCCTCTGTTTCTTTTTGCAGATATCAACACACAGTTCGAGACTTCAGCTAATGATGACCATATTCCTAGTGTTCCTCATGACATGTCCTCTCTTAGTATTAGATCCAGATCTCCTCCCAGCCAATGCATTTTGCCACCTACCAGAATTCCTTCTCCTGACGGACATGGATTTGGACTTGAAGAACTTCAATTCATTCGGCTCATTCCCTATAAAAATCCACGCCGGATATACGAACTTCGAAGATACACATTTCCTGTCGATGCACCAATAAAATTAATGCGAAAGCGTAATACCTTTGTATCCGTCCCATTCCGGGAACAAATTGTGCTGTCAACATTCGAGGGTGATATCTTTGCAATATTGGAGACTGTTAATGCTCTTGCTGGAATATATTATAGTTCTACTCAAAGACGGGCGAAAATGAACATGGAAAATGGCACGGCTACACTATTGCACCCAGATGAAATCAGAGAAACTCCAGTAGGCTTCCAAAACCATGTTCTCAGGCATTATCGAGTAAAGCATTTAAGCCAGTGATAATCTAAAATCTTTTACAATAGTTGTTTCAATAAAAAAGACCAATTTGCAGCTGCACTGTTGATTCTTTTCTGTTAAAACTTCTTGGACTTTAATGAACACATACCGATCACGCATCTCGTGCTTTGCACTTGATTTTGCCCAAAACGCAATCTTTTCTACATTCGGTTAAACTCTGGTATATGAAATTAATATTATTATCAGTTTAATAGGTATTCTACGAGAACTTTTAAGGAATTTAAATTGTACCACCGGGTCACGCATCGAGTAATTTAGCGCGTATTCTACATAAACTTTTTTGAAAATTATATTGTGTTAACTGCCAAAATAACTACCAATGACGAATCGAAGACGATACGGATGCACCTGATGGAGCATCAAGTAGTTTGATACGTATTCTACGAGAATTTTAAGAAATTCAAATTGTGCTAAATGCCGAAATAACTTCCAATGGTGAGTCAAAGATCCGGGTGAACCGGATTGAACACTAGGTACTTTATTATGTATTCTACAAGAAATTTTTAAAAATTTGAATTTTGTGAATAACGAAAACATTTTCGAATGGTGTGACGACGATTCTGGTGCACCGGGTCACGCACCAGGAAGCTTAGCACGTATTCTACAAGAACTACGTGGTGCTTGATCCGATATTTTTATTATTTATTAGTTATTATTGTTATTCTGTCTGTCCCAGCACGTAATATAAAGAAATTCCATTCATAGGTTCACATTTAGGCAAAGTAAAATTTCTCATAATAATAAACCTGAGAATTACTTTTTTTGGACAAACCATTTTTCTTAATTAAAAAGCTGTGTTATTGCCTCGAAAATGTACATCTTTTCGTAAAAGCAGAATTTTTTTTGGTTCAAAATGTGAAAGTTTAATTAAAAATTGATCTCTTTTTTGTCAGGATTCCAATTGTTCAATTAGCTGTTTTAATGGTCATATTAGACCTTTTCAGTTCAAACATCAACTTTTTGGTTTCAAAAAATTTTTTTTAGTTCAAAATTCAACTAGTAGATTGAAAATGGAGGTATTTTTTTTTAAATTCCTAATTTTCTTTCAATATAGAACTTTTATATTCAGATATATCTCAAATTAAAATAGATTGTTTCGTAGATTACTTCCTTCATACGATGATTTTTTTTAGAAAGAACGCTGCGAAGGATTAAAAAAAATTTTCCTAACATTTTAAAATCTACGAGACACATTGCAAATATTCGTTTAAGAAAAAGAACTCATCTAACTTGGATCTTGGATAAATTGTAATTACGTAACATGAAAGATATTTGTCAAAGAGATAATTTAATTTTTTTAATCTTTATATTATTTCATTCGCTGATTCTCTCAGTTTAGAAGAGTATAAATATACAACCTCAATTTAATTCTGAATTATTTTAGTTTCTACATTTAAAATAATTATCCACGTGCAAGTGTTTATTTCTGTTAAATAAATGACATAATACTTGTTAAAATGTTTCACGTGGCGAAGCCTCTAAATTATCCGTCTACGCAATTTATGCTTCGGAAGGCAAAAAACTTAAATATCTCATCACACTTCATATACACGAAGTATATGATATTCTATTATTCACGCTGTTCTTAAAATTCTGCGTCAGCCACTTTCCTCGGCATTCTGAAAAAATGAGGATACTTTGTATTCTAGTCCTAACTTTGTATGTTCTCCTTGATTCTGTTGGTAAGTGTAGAAGAAGTTAATATGATTTTTTATTGTAAATACGTTGGAATATCTATTATGCAATAATTATTGTAAAAAATCATGTAAATTCTATGATGATAAGCAATTATTATTATTTATATAATTTTTTGATTCTTAAATATAATAATTAGACAAACTTCTAGGAACAACTTATCTTAATCAGTGCTTTATTTTATTTTTTTAATTGAATCTTTATACATCAGAAGACAAAAAATCTGGGAATTGCAGGGTATGCGAATCATTTTTTTAAATAATCACTCTGTAAAGTTAGGCCATTGTTTTCTTGAAAAAAAATGTTTTCGATTTGTTGTCATTTTCAAGCAAGGTGAAATACGTATTAAGTCTGTAAATATTTTTTTATTCTCTTTAACGTAATCACTCTGAATAAGTTATATGACATGGCTGAAAGTGACGCAACCTATTTAGAAGTTTCACAATAAGAAATAAGGGTATGTTTACAATTATTTGGCATTATTTAATTTCACAATTGATGTGGCTCTTTAAGCATAATAATTTATTTTTTTTACTGAGCGGCGATTTATTGCCACGAATTTTGATAATACTTTGTTAACATTACAGATTCCTCAGTTTTCTCATCTTTTCACAGATGTATCAGCAGGTATGCCACCCAAACCAAGGAACTTTCTGGATAATGTTGGGACTAGTAGTAAATATGCAAGTCATCAAGGTAACCCAAGTACAATTGAAAATTTATAAGAGAATTTTTAATTAATTACAAGTTTTCATATCAGCAGTTTAAAACTATCAACAATATCCTAAACTGGGAAATATTCTAGTGCATAGAACCTTGTTTCCAATCTTTTCGACAAAAACATGTCTAAAAAGCATACCGTAACGGAAATAATGTTTTCATTGAACACTATTGTTCTAAGCTCTTTGTCTTTGAAGCACGCAGTTTCATAAGATACTTCTGCTAAATAAAAGAAAAATCATAATTGTTCTAGCAAGCTCCTTCCAATACATTTTTCGGGGATACAAAAAATTTATAAAAGAAAATTATTATTTATTAGACCATTAGACAATCAACATTACAATAAATTATACAAAAATATCCACATGATACATTCACAAAGTAAAAGACTGTCTGAATACCAAGATATTGACCTTCAAAGGCGTTTTTCGTTTGCATGAATAGATTTTCATCCTCTTTGAATAGTTTTGCAGCTCTTTCAGGTAGAAAAACGAAATATTTGTTTTCCATATTTATAAGGTATACTATTTTGGAGAGAAAAACTTTCATTCCAGGGAAAGCAGAAACTATTAGCTTGATATTTTAATATATGTATTATGAAATATTGTTTTGAAATATTTAGAGATCCTGTTTTATAACACAGCCACACAAAAAAAAGGTGTGCGGATCTGGTAACAAGACACACGTATTCCTGTGGATTTTGGGGCGCTGAATTTAAATTCGGTATCAAAAATCACCCATCACGTCATGGTTGAGCCATGACCTCAAAAAATGATGAAAAATCATGCACTGAGGCAAATAAATTTCAAAATAATGCCAGTGATGCAAATTTTCACTTTAAAAACATGTCGACAACTGCGAAGGATCAACCCTTGCCT
>NC_046658.1:170646220-170647742 GCF_010883055.1 Belonocnema kinseyi | reverse complement strand
ACACAATTAAACTGATTGTGTTGTCCCGTTGTGTTTGTGGTACCGTTTGAATCAGCTTGGGCTTAACCTGCAAAGAGGTCAAACATATCCTAACCTAAAAAACCTGACCTAACCTAACTTAACTTCACGTAACACAATTAAACTCATTGTGTTGTCTCGTTGTGTTTGCGGTACCTTTTCATTCAGCTTTGGCTTAACCTACATGGAGGTTTTACCTATTCTAACCTAACAAAACCTGACCTAACCTAACCTAGCCCAATGAAATTCAACCGCACGTGTAGCTATGTAAGCGTACGGTTCTCAGTCTTAAATGTCATTGTAGTACAGGTGGTTAAAAATTTAGACGCACATTACTCATTTGAAGAAACTTAGAACAACGAGTAGAATTGACCCCATTTCAATTAACCTGTCAATGTTTGTATCAATTAACAGGGTTGCCAGCCTAATCGGTGAGGTTAGGTTTTTTAGGTTAGGATAGGCTTAACCTCTTTGCTGTTTAAGCCCAAGCTGATTCAAACGGTACTGCAGACACAACGTGTTTCGTGAGGTTAGATTAGGTTAGGTTAGGCTAGGTTAGATTTATTTCTAGGTTAGGCTCGAGTTGACCTATTCGATGTAGCATACATTTTCTACTGGGAAAATATGCTCCCAGAGCTTTACGTGTAGTTCAATAAATTTCTGTTAATTCAGGTTAGGTGAGGTCACGTTCTGTTGGGTAAAGTTATGTTAAATAAGTTGATATCAGGCTAGGGTTGATCCTTCACAGTTATCGACATGTTTTTGAAGTGAAAATTTGCATGACTGGCATTATTTTGAAATTTATTTGCCTGAGTGCATGATTTTCCGTCATTTTTTGAGGTTATGGCTCAACCGTGACGTGATGGGTGATTTTTGATACCGAATTTGAATTCAGCGCCCTAAAATCTATAGCAATACGTGTGTCTTGTTACTAGATCCGCACACTTTTTTTGTGTGGCTGTGTACTCATTAAATTTTTTTCATTCCCGTTCAGACAATTAAAATATTTAAAACCCTTAACAATTTGAGAAATTGTTGGAAAAAAAACATCTTCTAAACAACGTGAAATACCTTAAGATACTTTGAAATATCTGTAGATCTTAGGTATCACCGGTAACTTTGTTTTATTGGATTTATTTTCAAAGTGTCCTACACTGCTTTTTTGTGACAAGAACTTTTTGGAAAATAAAGTCTTTAATAAAATAAAAAAGACCTTGTTCAGGTTTACCAAAATTTCGTAAGCAAATATCGTCAGTAATCCTAGGAAATATAAAAAAATCGGGTAGGTTCACCACAACTCTGGGAGTCTATTGATTTCAAATTCTTTATGTCTTACGGTCCAATCGTAAATCGAGAAAATAAATATGAGTCAAAAAAACATGTTCTTCGAAACTCAGATATGTATTTTATAGATAAAACTCCTTTCAAAACTTCCTTACGTTTCAGTACACATGCGTACCTTTTTCAAAGGTTCTTAAACCTAAATAATTATAATAAATATTAG
>NC_046658.1:170632622-170646120 GCF_010883055.1 Belonocnema kinseyi | reverse complement strand
TGTAAGATAAATAACCCATGTTGTCCAAAACGTTGTTGACTTGTTAATTGTAAAAATGATTTGATGAAACAAATCAAACCTTTCTTCGACCGTTGATATTTAGTACATTCCAAGAAAACTATTTTTTTATTTTGCTATACACAATTTCAGGTCGAAATTGTTAATACATATGAATAGTACTTTCTCACCTTTTTATTTTGGAGTCGCCAAATCCTTTTGAGGAATCTTTTAAAATGATCCTGATCATTTTAGATATACCTTACTAGCGGTAAGAAATGCAAAGCTACTAGTTTTCACGATGTCAAAAATACGACTGGTCCAGGGGAATTTTTTTTTCCTGAATATTATTTTTTACAAATGGGAAAATATGTTATAATATGGAAAACCAAGCAAACGCTGCCTTTCTAGCAAACGGAAGTCTCATGACGCAATCATAAATTTGTTCGATTTTTGATGTGTCTAACATATTTCTCCCGTGTACCGGAAAAATATTAAGAGAGCAAAACTCCATTTAGCACTCTAGACCCTTTCATTTTCGAGCTAATTTTAGAGGCAGTTAGCATTAAGCGGGAATTATAGGACTACTTTTAAATAAAATTAAATTTAGCAAAGAAACAAATGGAAGTTGAAGAAAAGCTTGTGGCACTAGAATACCATACACTTTTAAGTGAAAACGAAATCATAATTTTTTTAATCGTCGGCCAAAATTAATACGAGAAGTAAAAATCTGTCAACAGATGATTGTGAAGCGACGCACAAAAGGAAGGTGTTAAGAGTATTCCAGCGATGATGAAGAATCAGTGGAATCAATTCACTTTTTAATAATTAAAAACTAGAAGGATGAAACTGGGAAGGAAAGAAATACGCTACCAACAGAAATCAAAGAAAAGTTTCTTTTTAAAAATAAACTTGAAACTGTGTTCACGCACCTTTCTGAAAAAATTCATCGAATCTTGGCAAGGCAAACTGTTAGGGATAGTATTGTTCATTTTGATGATCCATAGATTTTTCAATAGCGAAAATTTCATTCCTAATACAAACTATCAAGAGATGTTTGCGTCTTTCCAGCAAATGAAAATCAGAAGGATACCCAATGTGGGAAAATTAGTCAACAAACCGAAGCTCACCTCTAATTTGTTTAATAGTACACTTTAGCTTTTGGAGATATTAATTTTTTGAGTGCCGCGCAGTACAAAATAATCATTTACTCGTGCAAATTCCAGGCCTTTTAACACGCACGAAAATTTGCTGTCTCGATGCACGTGTTAAAACAAGAAATATCATCATCTAATTTTTGTAACAGAACTTAGTTTGCAGTTCCAGCCTTCAGCTAATGATGTCGATATTCCTGGTTTTTTGCGAGGCGGACCTTTCGCCTCTCGTGATAGAAAAAATTTTCCTGACATGTCTCATGTTCGTCCTAGGTCCAAGTCTCCTCCTAGTAGGTGCATGTTTCCTCCGACCAGGATTTCTTCTCCTGACGGACTTGGATGTGGACTTGAAGAACTTCGATTTATTCGTCTTACTCCCCACAGGAATCCAAGCCGAATATTTGTACTTCGAATTTGCACTTTACCTTCCGACAAAGAAATTAGATAACAAATATAACTCAACATCTTTGCACCCATGCCAACCCAAGAACAAATTGTATTATCAATATTCGATGGTGAAGTCTTTACAATATTGGAGACTGCAATCGCAATACAGGGCATCTGCTTGTTATTTATGATCGAATTCTGATTTCAATTCAAGCCTCTCCACTTGATATTTATGATCGTATTTTTATTTCAAGTTCGAAAAGAACATTTTAAAGCCTTCAAAGCATTTGAACGAGCTATCTGGACCATTAGATATATCTACCTGAGTGCCTGCGGAGAATTTCTCCGAGCTTCTCAGAGCCTTGAGAAT
Source organism: Belonocnema kinseyi (assembly GCF_010883055.1). NCBI lineage: Eukaryota > Metazoa > Arthropoda > Insecta > Hymenoptera > Cynipidae > Belonocnema > Belonocnema kinseyi. Next base: position 170,644,212 of record NC_046658.1, on the reverse strand, counting down.
CTTTAGCATATACTCTGAGATTTCTATCGGTAGGGTTAGTATATTTTTAATTATAAGTTAATTTTCAATCTATTATTTGTTATTAATATAAACATCAACATTAAATAATGTTTATATGAAGCATGCAATTTGTTATTAAAGTCCATTGCTGGTGGAAAATTCGATAACAACTTTTGAAATTTTGAGGTTAAGAATTAATTTTAGAATAAAGAAGCGAACTTCTGGTCGCAGAATTAATTAATACTTAATGTTTATATTCAATGCTAATAATAACTAAAACATTAACTTATAAATAAAAATACATCAATGTTACACTAATTTTATTCAATATCAGATACGTACCATGAAACTCCTTGCACTTGACCTTGGCAACAAAACAGCTGTATTAAATGTATAGGCTTCCAATGTTTTATGTGCTTTTAAACAATATATGGTTTAAGAAATGTGGGATTGAATTAATTATGTTCAGGTTTATGGATGTATCGGGCCTTCATATTTATATCTCTAACAAAAAACACAAATTTTCAACGAAATACGGAAATTTTCAAACAAATAATTCCATTTTCAACTAAATTAATTTTGAATCCAAGTAAAATAATATATAAAGTATTCAAGATACGATAGAATTTACTTAAATTCAAGCAGTTTTACACATTATATAGCAGAATCTTTCAACGATTAACATTTTTTTATAGTAAATTATGCAAGACGTTTTTTCTGATATAAGACAAAAAAATGGAATTTAGACATCTATGTTAAGAATAATAAAAAACAGATTAATTCTTTAACCATAAAATAATTTTTAACAAAAAAAATGAAGTTTCAATTAAATATATCAAATTTTAAACAAAAATAGAATAATTCAGTTTTTAGTTTATAATAGTTAATATTTAATCCAAAAAATCAAATTTTCTACAGGTTATCAAAAATTTTAATTAAAACATATGAAATTGACACCAAATAGTAAAAGTTTTGACAAAAAAGATGAATTTTCAATCACAACGACTAATTTTTGATCAACAAAATTTTCTAAAAACAAGTAATAGAATTAATAACTAAATTCATTTTCAATGCAAGAACAATATTATAAAAAGAATCTAAAATAAAATAGAATTTACTTATAACCAGGCAGGTTCTACACATTATTTAGCAAAATCTCTCAGCGATTAAAATTCTTTTGTAGTAAATTACGCAACACGTTTTTTATCGATCAGAGACAAACAAGTCGAATTTGGGCATCTGTGTTAAGAATAATAAAAAGCAGATAATTTTTCACCCATAAAATAATTTTTAACTAAAAAGATGAAGTTCCAACGAAAAAAATATCAAATTTTAAACAAAAATAGAATAATTCAGTTTGTAGTTTATAAAAGTTAATATTCGATCAAACAAATGAAATTAATTACAGATTATTTAAAATTTTAATTAAAAGAGATGAACTTGGCACCAAATAGTAAAAGTTCTAACGAAAAAGATTATATTTCAAACACAAAGATTAATTTTCTATTTTAAAAAATTGTTTTAAACAAATAATAGAATTTTCAATACATGTACAATATTATCAAAAGTATTTAAAATAAAATAGAATTCACTTGAAATCAGGCAGTTTCTACACATTATTCAGCAGAATCTCTCAAACATTAAAATTGTTTTCTAGTAAATTACGAAATATATGAAACCAAAGTTTATTATTGTTTACGGTACAAATCTGTCAAAACGCCCCATCACAGTGTCTGTGTAGGGAAAGGAGAAAGTATTATCAGACGCACATGGGCTAATAAATCTTTACTTTCTTTTCCCTCTACGTATTCTTGTTAACGCACCTCCCTCATTGCACTGTATTCCATTGTGATTCAACGCCTGATTAAAATATTATACGAGGGCCGTTTAATAAGTAAAGTACAAAATATAGAAAAATTCCTTTTTAATGCAATTTTTTTTTAATTTTTCAATATAATCTCCATCAACTTGTACACACAATGTTCATCGCTTTTCCAATTTTCTTATATTCTCGGGAAAGTAGGAGGTTTCGAAGACTTTTTAATATTCAGCTACAGCGGCGATGTCCTCCTCAGCAGAAGGAGATCTGTTTCCCCCGAGTTAAATCTTGAGGCTTCGAAATTAAAAAGGTCAGAAGTATCCAAATCCGAAGAAGAGAGTGGACAAGGCAAAAGTTCAAATCCTAATTTATGCTCTTTTTCCATCGAAGCTGCGGAAGTGTAAGCCGGTGCGTTGTCATGGTAACCAAAGAAGGCTTCGAAGCTTGCTACTTTTCCGAGGGTATTAAAAAATTGCAGAAGCGTTAAAAAAAGTGTGTAGAAGTTGAAGGATATTAGGTTGAAAAATAAAACAAGATTTTACATAAAAAAGGTGTTTTTCTTTGTTTTTACCATAATTTTTGAACTACCCTCGTATGTAACTGGTTATAATGAAACATCTTTAATGTACAGTGAGTCCCTTTAATAACGCTCCATTCTATAGTTATTCCGAGAATTGACGCCGCGCCGCAGGTGGGTGTAACTCTAACTCTAACATGTTAGGAGAAAGTCATTAGGTTTTTCGGTGGTAACTTGACAGAAAGTAACAAAAATTTTGATATGGATGTTTACGTTTAATGTCAATAATTCTACTAACACCTGAGAGAAATATACTGTATAAAAACTGAACTGTTTATAAAGGAAAACAAATAATTAAAAATAGATCTAAAGTGTGTCATCAAAAATAGTATCGCAAAACTCTCCAGCCACTGCATACAAAAAATTGCAATAACTATAAAAAACACGTAGAATTGATAAATTAAGATAATTAAATGCAGAATCTAAAAGTAAACGTATGTATTAAATTAAACCCTAATTTTAAACTACACCATACAAACATAGTTTAAAACTATCTTTTTTTATCCTTTTCTAGCAGTGATAGAAATACCCTTCTTGATCTTTAAAGAAAAACGGTAGCTATGCGTAATAGAGTAATTTCCGAAAAAAATTCCCAATACAAACATATTGATCAAGTATTAATATTGTAAATTTCAAAACTATGGACAACAATTTTTGTGTGCTCCTTTAAAAAAATAACAATAATAATTAGGAATTGATATTTAGGAATGGAGGACGATGCATGAAAAAACGCATTGTGTATTAATTTTCTGTAGAGATCTGGTTAAAGTAAATGTATTTAAATGTTTTGCATGTTACAAAGTATAATTTAAAAAATAATTAGTAATTTTTTTGTAGAAAAATATCGTGATATAAGCCAGTAACAGAGCAATTTCTAGTACGCCTCTTGAAAAAGGTCGTTTGCAATTTCAGCGATATGTCAACGTTGATTTCTCGGAAATAAAAAAAGTTGCAACATTTAGTTAAAATAAGTTTTTCCTCTCCCCAACAATTACTTTTAGCATTTTTAAAAATTTTTGTGCTCATTTGAGGTAAAATATGTGATTTTTTATGAGAAATTTTGTCATTTTTCAAGTGAAAAGCAACGTTAATATGAAAAAATTTAAGCAAAAATATCGTTTGAGAAGGATAGGTTCAGTAGTTTTTGTAAAATCGCTGGAACGGACTTTTAAAAAGTGGTTTCGAAAAAAACTCGTTTGAAGTTTTAAGCATTGAAAAAGTGAAGAAAAAATTTATTTTTTAACCGATTTCAGCTGCTTCTTTTACCATTTCACTGTGTTCACTTTATGAACTTAGAAAGTGTAGTGAAAACTAATAAGAATTCTGTTATTTTATAGTATTCTTTATTGATTTCTGGTACGTTCCTACATATATTTTCAAGCGCAGCTGCGGTCTATGAGGAGGGTCGGCTTTAAATCTATAACTTCAAGAGTTCTGCTCCAATTAACTTAAAGTTTTGACACAATATTTTTTAGATATTTTACAACAACAAATAACAAACAAAAAATTTCTTTGCAAGTGCTTATCCCCCATTCCCCCCTTACAAAGTTAAAAGATTGAGAAAATACTTAAATTTATGTCGTTATGGCTTAAACTATTTTGTTTAGTTTGTAAAAATTAATATTATCCTAAACAAGTTTCCTAAAAATGTAGTATTCATCTCAGAACTTATATTTTAATAATATTTGCTTTTTGTGAACAAGTGCACAGTTATGTCTTCGCAAGGCTATAGTTTCAGTTGAAAACTGGGAAAAAACATATTTGAAAATCAGTAAATATTATATGCAATCCAACTGATAAATATTTACAAAAATTTGCTGTATGTTTTACTCACAAAATTATCCCAAAAACATTCAATAATTCGTGGAATTACTTTAGCTTACCTTCCAGTCATTGGAGGTCTGCTTTTTTGCCTTTTTTACACAATTACAATTTCACAATTTTGAACAAAACGGTCGTATAAATTATTGGTATACTTTAATTATCATAAGATTTTTCTCATCTAAGAAAAATCACATAAATGCACCCTAGGTTAAAATTCCAGCAATTCTACACTCTTTACTAACATTGTCCTGTAACGCTACTATTTTCACACTAATTTTATTTTAGCAGCATTCAACTTCGACACCATACTTTGGAGTTGATTTCATGACAGCACCTTGATTTTATTACGCTTTAACGTGAGAACTAAAATCTCGGAACCCTTGATTTTGAAGCATAGGTCTCGAAGTTTCAGGCATTAGTGCACGCCCCTCAGATTTCATATTTCTCAGATCTCTTATTCTATGATTTTAGAGCATGGACCCACCTTTCAGAAATTTGTAGAGGGAGTAGTTCGAAAGAAACATGTTCTTAATCTTAGAAAGCACTTTAGTCAAACTATCTCTAGATTTATTCATAATTTAAATAATAGTACATTTTAATACGAGTTGCATCGCGTTCACGCAGCCCTTTTATTCATAACGATATTTACATATCGTTATAAATTCGCAGAGAAGGGTAACGCTATATTTAAATTCAACAAAGGGAACTCAAAATGAACTTACGTTTTAAGGGTACCGCTATACATTCTGGGAGAAGCCATCATATTTTAGATTCATTACATTTGGTGTGCTAAAATAACGAGTGTGGTAGAAATCGGCATGGGGTATCAAAAAACTAGGGAGTCGGCATAGCGTTCTCTAAAAGAAGGATATACGTAGGGATTCACAATAATTTTACACATTTTAAATTATATTGAATCGGTGGCACAATACTTTTTTTAAAATGAATTTAGAGTTTCGCCAGGAATAATTTTATAATAACATTAAGGGCGAAAAACCAATTAATATACTTACCTTGAAAAAAATCACTAAACATCGTCCAGAAGGAATTTTTAATTACCAATATTTTAAAGGCCGTAAAGGCTAAAGATCAAAATAAAACGCACACACGTGGGGCGCAAGAAAATCAGAAGTAAAGACTCAACCACTGATTGGCCGTAAAGTAATTTCAGTGCCAATAAATTGGCTTCCTCGCAGCCAAGGCAGTAGTCTCAATATAATGCTGTTCCTAGGTGAGACTTCTAAAGTGATTCTCCATAATGAGCACTTTAAATTAAAGAACACTTAAGTAACGAAGTTGTCCATATAGGGTCACGGAGCGAAAACAAAGCGATCTACATTGTCACTTTGAAATATCGGTCCCGATTATCAATCGGCTGCGCACGTCATTTTTAATCCTAATAAGCGTGGTCCTAATTATGGGCTAGAAACAGCAAGGTAGCATCATATAATTCGGTAGGACCCATTAAATTTTGGTGTCCCTTATTTATTTCAAATTTCAAATTTCGTAGCCGTTGAGATGTTGGATCTTCCCCTTTTTTCTAATGAAGTACTCCCGGGCATGACGTGACTCACAAAACAATCCCCCGCAAATTTCAAGATTATATCTGGAGTCAAGCACAATCCCAACCTGTCAACCGGGCCTGGGATACAGAAGTTCTGACGGATGAAATTGACGAACGAAGTATTCTTGTGTTTCCACCACCTGCCGTTGAATCAAAATCAGAATCAAAGTTCATATCGGGCTTAAGTTGCTGAATATGAACTTTTCTATTTTCTTATGGGGGAGATCGCTAATATCATAAACTGATGGGGAATTACTAAAGGAAGACGGTATTTGGCACGATTTAAAAGAAGGTCACCTATAGAATAATGTAACTAACGATTTCGCAAATTATAATAACGGGCTTATTTGATAAAGAACTCAGCAAAGTTGTTGATGACTCAATCTCTTATTACTTGTAATTTCTGCATCAGCTTATTCTATAATTCTAGATCCTGCGAATCGACTGGAGGTTCACCCTCCTCTCATCTACGTATTGATTTTGTGGGTCTAGATTCGTGCCCAATATTCTGGAATGCGGGAGTTGTAGCGTAAACGATGTTAAATTCTAGAGCTAGGGGTCGGAGAATATTATTTATAAATTTCAGCCTATTTTCAGTTATAAACACTTGTGGGGTACCCCAAAGCTTATTTATGAGTAGGGGTATAAACTCAACCCACATGGTGAACATGTCCTGAATCACTAGCGCATACTTATACACAACACGACTGCGTGGCAAGGGGCGCATGATGTCTGCAGGAATTTAAATCCAGGGTGGTTCCACAAATCACTGTAGCAAGCAGGTCAGGAAAAATTTATGTGAACTTCTATTTCAGGAGTTGCTACATTTTCTTCCGTAACCCCATGCATTCTAGGTCGAGTATCGGTGACGTAGTGCATGGATCCTTTGTGATATGTGATTTCGAAGTGGTATTCAAGTAAAGATAAGGCTCATCTAGCTAACCTGCCCGTCGGATTTCTTAAACTACGCAACTAGCAAAGGCTGTTTTGATCTGTCTCGACCGTAAAGTAATATCCTTTAAGAGCACGACGAAACTTTTGTATTGATTAAATAATAGCGAGGCAGTTCTTAGCAGTATTACAGTATTGTTGTTGCACTGCCGAAAGTGAACTATTGGCGTAAGATACCACGTACTATAAACAGTCAAATTTCTGTGTAATAACTGCACCTAATCCGGTATTGTTAGCGTATATTTGTAGCTCGAAGCAAACTTCAAAATTGGAGCAAGAGAGAACAGGTGCATCGGTTCAGCAAGTTCTAGTTTCTGGAAGGCTATCTTTTGTTCTTCCGTCCAAATCTAACTTTCATTCTCTTTAAGTAGCCGCATACAAGGTACCGTTAAAGTTACGTAACTTAAAATAAACCTCCGATACCACATTGATATACCAAGGAAACGTCTAATCTTTTAAATTTGGCGGGATAGCTTATTTTAGGATTTGCGCGATTTTATCCAGGTGTGTTGGTAAACCTCTATCATTCATCAGATATTCCAGTTACTAGACTTAGTGCTTGCAAAATTCACATTTATTAGCGATAATTTTAAGTCTTATTTCTTGTTTAATTCCATTGGTTTCGAAACTTCTTCCAAAACTACCTTTACGCTGCTATTAGCTACTTAAACTAAACGATCATTATGCTTAACTTGCAAATTTAATTTTCTGGCGAGTTCCATATCTTTCGGTGATACATCAGGAATCGGGAGCGGTTTATGGAGTAGGTACATAGTCAATTTCCGAAAGTTTAAATGCTGTGATAGGAATAGGGTTGTTGAAAGTGATGAAAATAGTAGGATCTATAGTAACGCTAACAGGATTAAGATTTTCGCCAGAGTCAGAAATATTCTCAGTATTGATAACCTTAACTAAATGTATTATAGAGTTAGCCAGGCAATCAGTATAAGGGTTATACTTGGTTTTCACTATAGGATCAGTTTCAGAATTATACTAGCTTCTTCGCTTCCAAAAGTCTTCAGAGAAGGTACTTAGTTGAAATTTCTTAAGAAATTACTATTTGAGGATTCTCTGGATAAGGCAGGGACCACCTCAGTTCTTTATAACGACCCCCTTCCTCTTTCCACGCACATTTGGGACAAGATGCACGAGTCACAAGTTTCCTAACAAAAGTGATGCAAAATATTTTCTTATTTTCGTTACAATTTTGTTAATGATGACCCTCGCGGTCGCAGTTCCAACTAATCAGAGGCTGGTACGAGGATTTTATTTTATCTTTATCGGAAGCAACGCATAAAAATGGATTTGTAGGTAATACAGAATTTTTGATCATATTCTTAGTGGTATTGGGGGTTTGACTGAGAACACGATTACGTTAAGGTAATATTCCTTCCTTTCTCAAAAAATGATGATTTAAAAAAAAATTGTTCAAGGAGATACAGGGCGTATTTTTTAAAATTTCTACAACTTTTAATTGAACCTTTTGGGAAACTTTAAGTATTTACTGAAATAAAAGAGTAAAACAAAAAATGTTTATTCTTATTAAGTTATGACCTTGGAAGCTATATTGGCGCATACTTTAATGGTCATTTTCTAAATCAGAGCATTAAAAAATATATAAATTTTTGAGTTCTGCATATAATCGACGGTAAGACCTTTCTGGAATACATTTTTTCGGAAATTTATCCTATAGAAACTTGTCCTCAGATAAAAAATAAAAACCAATAAGACTTTGAAAAATGCATTTTTTACCTCAAAATGATAATTGAAGCACATACCTATTATACTATTAAAATTGAGATTTTCAGAAGTTTTAAGGAAATTCACAAATATTTTATGATTTGTTGACAAGCTTAAAGATTTTGTAAATACTGAGAACGAAAATTTGCGAAACATGCTTCTTTATAAATTGGAAATTAAGGTGACATATTTTAATAACTGCTGAAAAAGACTTCATGAATGCATGACCTTGAACTAATTCTTATTACGTCCAACATTTTGTATTTATCATGGAAAAAGGGATTTGTATTGCAAAAGGTGGCTCATGGGACAGTTAGGCTACTAGGGATAATTCGCACGTTATTTTAATAATAGCAGAATACGCGAAAAAAGACTAATTGATATTATATTCTTAAGTGGAACGACTTGTAGAGACTAAATTTGTACACAGAAATACCTTATTGTGCCTTCTATTTTTCCTAGCTTGGGTAGTTTTAGGATATTTAAAGGCTATTCTCATTTTATACAGATTTAAGCAAGAAAAAAGAACAAAAACGTAATATCCTTTACAGTTTTGCATGACAAATCAGCCACTTATCCCCTGCAGACAACTTTTTTTTTGGTAGGCCCCTTACAACTCTTTATAATATGAGAAAGATATTCGATTTTCCTAGAATTACACAAGCTAGGGGAAACAGAATGTACACTAGAGAATTTCTCTACGAGGTGTGTTCAAAAAATAAGGTGACTTTATGGTTTTCTCAAAAAATATTCACTTATTCCTCAATATTTATGTTGTCTGCTTCAAAGTAATCCGCATCAGATATAATACACTTGTGCAAACGCTTTTTCCAATCATTGAAGCACTTCTGATAATCATTTTGTGGTATAGCCTTGAGTTCTTTCAGCGATGCAGTTTTTATCTCCTTAATCGTTGAAAATCGATGTCCTTTCATGGGTCTCTTCAGTTTTGGGAAAAGAAAAAAGTGACTGGGGGCCAAATCCGGTAAATATGGAGGCTAAGGCATGACTGTGGTGCTGTTTTTGGTCAGAAAGTCTTTCACAAGCAACGATGAATGAGCAGGCGCATTATCGTGATGCAAAAGTCACGAATTGGTTTTCCAAAGTTCCGGACATTTTTTTCGTATCGCCTCTCGCAAACGGCGCATAACTTGAAGGTAATACTCCTTATTGACCGTACGACCTTGTGGTAAGAATTCCTGATGCACTACGCCAGAAAATCAGGATCATTATTGACTTCATTCAACATCTCCTGAGCGATAGTCATGCGATGGATCTTTTGATCAAAATTAAGTAGTTTTGAAACAAATTTCGCTGACACACGTCTCATGCCCAAAACGTCTGAAAAGATAGCATGACATGAGCCAACCGATAAGCCAACATCTTCAGCAACTTGTCTGATGGTAATTTGGCGATTTTTCAACACCATTTCTTCCACTGCTTGAACGTTTTCATCTGTTGTTGACATGCTGGGACGTCCAGCGCGAGGTTCGACTTCGACATCCTCTCGGCCTTCTTGGAACAGCTTGTACCAGCTATACACACTTTTCTTACTCAGAGTAGACTCACCGCATGCAACTGTCAACATTTCAAGAGTTTTAGAGCACTGGATGCCCTTTTTCGCACAAAATTTAATGCAAACTCTTTGCTACATTTTTTGCGAAAGAAAAAAAACGCTGAGCACACCAAACTCTTCTAACCTTTTACGCCTCTGCCAGAAAACACAACAAAACAAAAAATTTAAAACTTGAATGTACGTAGCCCGCGAAAATTCAAAAATCACCTTACTTTTTGAACACACCTCGTATACAAATCAAGTCGCATAAGTCGCGACACTTAAGCATATAACATCTATGTGTCTGTTTTCGCGTATACTAGTATTATCAGAATAGCGTTCAGAATATCCTTAGGTTTTTGCCTATTTTTTACATCTAAGGGAAAAACTGAGACGTGTACGAAAAATTCTGAGGACAGATTTGGATTTAACGGCTCGAAATCCATAAGGTTAGCCTAGTCACTTGTTTCTTGCTGGGAAATTTTTGCATGGCCTGCGTGAACAGTAAATTCCTAGAATTTTCTCGCCTTCTTGTATCTAGGGAGATAATGGTAAAAGCTGGAAAAATTTAGTGATCACATTTAGATTCAGAGCGGAAAACTGCAGAGTAAATGGCATTTTTCTTATCTTTGGCTTTATAAGCTATTGATTCGTTACGAACTTGTCGTTTTTGTATTTTCGACCGTGATATTTTTTTCGAATGACTCATAATTTTTAGTATTGTCTTTAGTAAATTTTCCGAATCTTCTCTTTCAAAATGTGAAAAAATTATTTCAATCTTTCTAATATTTGACATTATTCTCCGCTTTAATTTAATATAGTAAATTTTAAATATCACATTTTCTTTTACAAATTTTGTAGTACTTGTAGTACTTAAATGTAATTTCGGTTTTAAAGTATTTTCCAACTAAAATTCTATGGGTGTAGGGTGTTCCCTATTTTCTGCGCCTAGGGGAAAACTGAGACGTGTAGGAGAAATTCTGAGGCCACATTTGGATTCAGCAGCTGAAAATCCATCAAAGTAATGTAGACAATTCTCTCGTGCTGACAATTTTTTTGTATGGCTTGCGTGACCAGAAAATCCCTAGGCTTTTCCTTACTTTTTGCATCTAGGGAAAAACTGAGACGTGTAGCACAAATTCTAAGACCATATTCAGATTTAGCGGCTGAAAATCCATAAGGGTAGCGTATACACTTGTCTCTTGCAGACAACTTTTTTTTGTGGGCCTGTGCTAGTTAGTAATAATTTTTTATACTTTATTACTGCTTCTTATTATATACAGTCTGTCAAGTTAAAGCGTGGGTGGCTTTACTCGCAGTCGGTAAGGTGTATCGACATGATTTTGGTGTCAAAATATTAAAAAGAGCTCCCTCTTTCATGCTTTTTGATTTAACATTCAGTTTGCTTTCAATTCTCATCTTGTTATGTAGGTGAATAGGTGCAATCTCCCAAACCATTGTTTCGAGAAACAACCCCAGAGATGCACTTTTACCGGATGTTTTACAGTCCGCTGCACTAATCTTGAGGTTGAATGTGTCCAGCCATGTGATGACGTCACG
>NC_046658.1:170631061-170632522 GCF_010883055.1 Belonocnema kinseyi | reverse complement strand
TGGGAAAAAGGATTTTATATCAATTAAGAAAGCAGATGGAACTCGTGAACATGTTCAGAAACGACTTATCCTAGGTAATCTGTCCAAGCTGTTCAATCGTTTCAAAGTGGAAAACGAAAATACTGTAATCGGATTTTCGAAGTTTGAACAACTCAGACCACGACATTGTGTTTTGGCGGGAGGGAGTGGCACACATACGGTTTGTGTGTGTGTATATATCACGAAAATGTGCATCTGATGTTAGATGCTATTCATATTAAGCATCTAACTGTCGACTCCAGTATAGAATTTACTGACTACCATGACTCTTCAAAAGTAATAATGTGCAGTAATCCAACTCCTGCTTGTCATTTTAGTGAATGTGAAAATCGTCCTGGCATTCAAGTCCTGAAAGAACATTTGACTGCAATTTTAGATGAGAACTGCGTCAACGAATTAAGATATCAAGTTTGGCAACAAACGGACAGAAGTAATCTAATGACCGATGTAGTAGAAACCGACATCTTTCTTGAACGACTCTGCGAAAAACTATTGAATTTAAAGTCTCATGAATTTTATGCAAAGCAGCAGGCATTATTCCTGAAGAACCTCAAAGCCACATTATTAGTTGAACATTTCTTCATTATGTTCGATTTTGCAGAAAACTATGCTTACGTGTTTCAAAATGCGATCCACTCTTCTCATTGGAATAATGATCAGGCGTCCATTTTTACTGTAGTTATCTACTATAAAGAGAAGAACGAATTGAAGCATGTGAGCATAGCTATTATTTCAGACAACTTACACCATGACACGGTTGCTGTCCATTTATACAAAAAGTTAATTGTTGACTATCTTAAGAAGCGTTTCAATCCTAAGAAATTTCATTATGTCACAGGTGGAGCACCACAGCATTTTAAGAACAAATACAACTTTGCGAACCTTCTGTGCCATGAAAAAGATTTTGGCATTTCGGCAGACTGGACTTTCCATCCAACTGCCCATGGAAAAGGACCATGCGATGGAATCGGAGGTAATCTGAAGCGTCTTGCTGCAAGAGCCAGCTTACAACGTTCAGCTGAGAATCAGATCTTAAGAGCTTACGAGTTATTTGAATGGGGCAGAGAAAACTTGAAGGAAACTGTCGTATTTGTCAGTAGCAAAGAAGAGCATGCAGCGACGACAATAAAATTAGCAGATCGATTTAGTAAGGCTGTGACGATACCAGGTACACTCAAATATCATTCATTCGCTCCGAACGCAAAGGGACAGCTGGATCTGAAACGATTTTCCTATGAGGAGAAAAGTGAGGTTTTCCCGAAGCCTAAACGTAATCGAAAGCAGAATAGTACTGCAAGAAAGTGGAAAGCTGGTACGAAAAAGAGGCGAACAGCATAAAGAGGTTGTGTAGTGAGAGGCAAGGGGACTCACAAAAATCAAGCACCCCAGAAAGTGAGAGGCGAGGGGACTCACTAAAATTAA
>NC_046658.1:170621410-170630961 GCF_010883055.1 Belonocnema kinseyi | reverse complement strand
ATTAATCAATATTTTCGATTAAGTGAATAGTTTTTTCCGATGACTTCATGCAATTTTGGATCAATGTGAGTAATACAAAAAAATGGCATACTTGAAAACTGTGCCGCGGTATGCTGCCGCATAACGCACGAGTGCAAGCGCGAGGACTCCCTCTACAACCGGCTCTGTAACTCAATGAATTTCAATTTGTCCACTTTCTTATTAGACATTTTTCATAGTAAAAAAGTCAAGCTTTCTTTTGAGACTATTAAAAAAAAATCGTAGATGCCTAAATTGCGAAAAAAGTTAAATAAACAATTTATTTATTGAGAAGATTATTTAAACAATTTTTTTGTTATAAATAATAAAATAGGATGAAAGCGTATAAAAATCACTTTCCAAAACCCTCATAAAAATTTTAAATCGCGTAATTAGAAAGGAAGTTACAGGCGTTTGAAACTACCCCTGCAGGCATTGGGGTTGAAAATTCAACCCCCTCTCACTTGGGGAGGGTTGGTAATCATGGTCTATAAGTTTGTGGATTAACTACTGTTGGGTAGGCGAACATATTCCCAGAATTTAGAGACAATCGAAAAACATGATTTTTTGAGTTGGGGCAGTTGAGGAATAATGCGCCATTTATAAAAACTTACTTAGAAACGAAAAATTCTAATTTTGAAAAATTCCTAAAAAGGAGAATTTTTTCTGTAGATAGTATAGTAGATAGTATTTTTGGTTCGATCAAATCATTAATATTTTTAGGAAAATTGTCTTATCTAACTCACCATCTTATAATATTTGTCAAGAAATATTTTATTCTATTTACTCTTTGTACATTTTGTTATTATCTAAGTTTCTCAAATAAGAATATTACAAATATTTTGTACGTTTACTTTAAACTTTAACTATCACCATGCCCTGAAAATTATTCATGTAGCGATTTATGTTACGGAAGGGGAAACACAAATTATTCAGAGCAATATAAACACACGAAACATCTCATAATTCATTATTTACGCTTTTATCAAAATTCTGGGTAATTCAGTTTTTCATACATTTTGAAAAATGAGGATCACTGATGCTCTGGTCTTAACCTTAAACGTTATTCTCAATTATGTTGGTCAGTATAAAATGAATTAATATAATTTTCTTATAGTACAGCATATATAGGAGATTTACCAGGTGACCTTTCGCGAAATCTGTTGACTCTGAATTAAATGACTATTGAAAATCCTAGGGTTTGGTGAAAATAATAAATTAAGTTAATATTATATAACATAGTATTATTATCTATATAATAATATACTTGTTTCTCCGAAAACAACGATTTCGAATATTTATTATCATTTTGCCTAAAATTAAAATAGGTTATGTTGTAAATATTGCTTTATTAACCCAAGGTAATGATTTTTAAATAAATTATACTAATGGAAGTGACATCTACTGTTCAAAAGTTTTACAATCACAAAATCCTATAACATTTAGAATTATTTTCATAATTCAATTTCACCATTTATGTATATTTTTAAGTATAATAAATAACATGAAAACAATATAATTGAATTTTTTCACTTTGTTAAAATTCATTAACGTGAACTTTGATGATACATGGTTAATACTACAAATTAGTAAATCATTCTTATTTTTTCACAGAAATATCATCAGGAATGCCGCCCAAAACCAGGGACTTTTTAGCTAATTTTGGAAGGAATAGTGAACATGAAAGTCATAAAGGTAATCCTAGTGAAATAAAAAATGTATTAGAGAAAATAATAAATATTCTTGGAAATCTGAAAAGCATGGAACACTTTAACAGAATCTCAGAGATTGAGTTCGCCAAAACAAGTATCAGTCTCTGAAAATTCAGTATTATTTTATTATTATTTATTCAAAAACAGCATAAAATATAATTTTAATATATAGATACCCAGTGGGCACCAAATTTGGTGACGTCTTTACGACATCGATTCGACATCGTTACGACAACTTTACAAAATCCTATGTCTATGTCGTTTAACTGTCTTTACGATGTCGTAAAGACATCGTCAGAT
Organism: Belonocnema kinseyi; assembly: GCF_010883055.1. Taxonomy (NCBI): domain Eukaryota; kingdom Metazoa; phylum Arthropoda; class Insecta; order Hymenoptera; family Cynipidae; genus Belonocnema; species Belonocnema kinseyi. The sequence continues at coordinate 170,628,931 of NC_046658.1, read as the reverse complement.
CATGCGACTTATTTACGATATCGTAAAGACACCTTAACGACCTGGACATAGGATGTCGTAAAGTTATCGTGAAGATGTCGTAAAGATGTCGTGAAGACGTCACCACACTTTGTGCCCACTGTGTATATAGATACATATGGTATAATTTGCTGCGATATTTGCTTATCCAGTGGGCATTAAATTTTACGACGTCTTTACGAGATCGTTGCGACATCGTTACGACAACTTTACGACATCCTATGCCTATGTCGTCTCGCTGTCTTTACGATGTCGTAAAGACATCGTCAGCTCATGCGACTTAGTTACGATATCGTAAAGACACCTTAACGACATGGACATAGGATGTTGAAAGTTATCGTAAAGATGTCGTAACGATATCGTAAAGACGTCGCCACACTTTGTGCCCACTGGGTAGGTTCTAAAAAGTGTGCAAAGAATGTGAAATAAGAACATCTAGTTAGTTAGCTTTTACAAACAGTTATAAACTTATTAAGCTAGGATGTACAATAAGGTTTCTGATTTTCAGAACTACAAGTAGAAAAATTGCAACACGAGAAATTTCTTTTTTATCTGTAGAGTTCAAAAGCGCTATCCAGAAGGCACCAGAGGCTGTAAGGCCGATCGCGGGTCTAAAAAACGATATTCGAACATCTCTGTACATCGGGAATTCTACTAGTAAATGAAAAAAAATCTCTTCCACACCCAGGTCACAAATTGAACAGATTTGTCCCTTTCGGAAACCAAAACTAAGTTCACCCACCGTTAACCTCCCTCTTTCGGCACCTATGAGACGCACCTGCGCGAGAACTCTGACCCAGTGGATAAACACAAAGAAGGGGCAGCACCTGTATGCATGTGAACTGTGCCATCCTGCGCATGTTCACCACCCGGAGGTGAGCCTCGAATTTGGTCAGAATTGTCTCTTAGCGTGCCTGTAGAACCTGCAAGTCCATATTAGGCCAAGGTAATCTTGTCCACAGAACGCTTATAAGATTTTTTACCTATAAAACCCAGTTAAATTTTGGAAGAGCAGAAGCCGAATCTGCCAGATTCTGCAGCCGCAACAGGTAACTTATATGCAGTCTCTCTTTCTCCATGTCCAGAACTCTCCAATTAGTTCAGTGCCATTTTTAAGATATTTTAGGCGATTAGGAGTCTGCCTAGCTCTAGTCTCAGAGCATAATCTGGATTGTGAGGAGGAAGCCCAAGTACTTTCGTAAAGAAAGTGATTTGAATGACCTCGACTTCCTCACAGTATCTTAGTCCCCAAATTCCTATGGCATAGAGCAGAAAATGAGATACAAGACTTTGAAAAAGCATCAATTTTAAGCGCGCCGAATCTGTTTTGGAATTACGCAAAACTTGCATAGTTGCCCCCGTAGCCATCCTTGTGGTTACGGGGGTGGCTACGGGGTCTTTGACGCATTAACCTCTCAAAAATTCTGATTACAATACCGCCAGTCAAGTCCACTGGATCAGTGAGACTCTCAAACGTAAGAATGGACATCTTAGCTGCATCGTAAAGGCTTTTCATTCTCCTATTGAATTTCGTGCTAATGCCCAGCTTCAATAGTTTAGACCAAAAGAGATCGTGATTTACTGAAGGAAAACCCCTTTCAAAATGAACGAAATACGTGAAAACTTTACGTCCAGAAGTGGAAAGATGAATCTGAATTACCGAACTTAGAACATATATATGGTCCATGCAGCCTCTAAAAGCCCTGAAACCCGTTTACAAAATATCTGTCGGAAATCAAGCGTGTAGCGCGAGTGTCACGATGAGAATGTGTACCTCAAAGCCTAACGAGCTTTCAGAAACTTAATTTTTGAATATACGTAATTAAGTAGACAATGCAGAATATGAAGACGCATATAAATACTGCCATCTGGAAGAGATCTTCTTGATAAAGTTTTATTCAAGCATTCTAAGTACAAAGAAGAAGTGTCCGAGCCCAAAGTTCAAAGCGTAATTATTTCCGAGCGCGAGGTAATCCATTATCGAGTGCGAAGCGAGAGATTCAACTGTCGCGCGCCCTAGGCGCGCTCAAACCTGCGAGCGAAACGAGCCGTACGCGTAGCGCGATGAGAATGTGCCCGCGAGGCAAGCAGATTTTTTGTCTAATCTTTGTGTAGTGTTTCTTCCCAAAGGGAATTGATAGAAAAAAATGAAGTTTTCAGGAAAAAAAAGGCCTTGTCCAGGTTTGATCGAAATTAGGTTGACCAAATTTTGTCAATGATCCCAGTAAAAACTTAAATGGGCAGTTGAGTTTACAGGAATTCAGATCCCTAAATATTAATATTTATTTAAATAAATAGTTTCAGTGCACCGAAAGCCCGCGTTTCTTATTTTTGTATAAGCAATTTAAAGTGTAATGGTATCCCATTCACACTGCACACGTTTATGTGTACCCTGCAAATCAAAATCTTAAATTGCAATAAATTGGAAATATTAAAATGACGGTTTAGAATTGAAAACATTTGAAGAAGCTCTTTGGTGAACTGATTTCATTTGATTTTAATTGTATGATTGATTCTGCATACTGTAGCACCATATGGTGTAATGAACTTCTGGTAGAAAAAGTTTACTTCAAAAAACCAACATCTGGCCCGCATATTCACATGATATTTAAAATTATTATTTTGTGTGCACTCAAAATTTTAATTCTCGGTTGAGGCAGGTCTTGTATCGTGTCTCGTTTATCTAAAAATGTTCAATGCGTTTAACAGAAATGGGAGAAGAGTCAAATGTTTAACAACTCCAATACCTTCTTTAACGAGCATATAAGCATGTAATCCCCTATTTCTTGTTTCAGAAATCACTACACAGATTGAGACTTTACCTAATGCTGCACATATTCCTAGTGTTCGTTGTGACATGTCTCCTGTTCGTGCCAGGTCCAGGTCTCCTCCTAAGAGGTGCATTTGTCCGCCTACCAAGATTCCTTCTCCTGACGGACTTGGGTTTGGACTTGAAGAACTTCCATTTATTCGGCTCGTTTCCTATAAGAATCCACACCGGTTATTCGAACTTCGGAAATACACTTTTCCTGACGATAAACGAATTAGATTAATGGCTGGAACTAACAAATATGTGTACATCCCTGCCCAAGAACAAATTGTATTATCAGCATTGGAGGGTGATGTCTATGCAATCCTGGAGACTTTTAATTCTCTTGCTGGAATATATTACGGTACTAGTCGGAAGCGGGCGAAAGTAAACATGGGAAATAGCACGGTTACCCAAATGACCCTGAATGAAATCAAGGAAATTCCAGTTGGGGCCCGACGTCAAATCTTATGGCATTATCGAATAAAGCATTTAAGCCACTGATAATCTAAATTTTGACACACTAGTTGTTTTAATAAAATACAATCTGCCGCTGCACGCTCGGCTATTGAATTTCGTACTTCGCGCTTTATAATATATTTATCTCGAGGTTTGTGTTTGATAATTTATTAATCTTGCCCTACGTTCTTGCTCTTCGTACCTCCTCTACATTTGTACGAAGACTTTTTAAAATAATATTCAAGCATGGACAACCGTACCCGTATTTTAGTGATTGTGAATTCTATTTGATAGAAGCTCGTTTGCGGCTCATTGCGGCAAAATCCGAACAAATCCTTTTTGCCAGAAAATTAATTTGTTCAGTCAAAAGTACCGAAAATATATTTTTTTTAATATCTCCTGAGGTATGTACTTTATCACAATGCTTTTTCTTACATGATTTGTACAAAATTAAATTACCGTTCAAAAGAGCTCAGTATCTTTCATAAATATTTCTTCGTCACCGAGGTAGGGCGCATATCAGTAGGCCATAAATAATTTGATTACCTTTAAAGTGCGCCCTATAACTTTGAAAAGTATTCAATGCTTATCAAGATAAAGCAAAAACATTAATTTTAGTCTAATTCATTCAGTACTTTACATAAATTTCCTAATAGTAATTCAAATTACTCGCTCAAAGGTTTACAATTTTAAGAGTTTTGTCATCTGCTGCTCTCCAAAATAAATAAATTTCTTATTATTACATAATGTGCATTTTTGACGCGTAAAAAGTTACAAAATAAGTAAACAGAAGGTCGAATTTATTATGTAAATAAAATGTTTGACTCTAAAACACTTTTAGTGTAAGAAATTAGCGAATAACCCGCTTTTACCACGAAGACTGGTAATTACCTGTAAATTTGTGGTATTTCTTGGTATTACCGGTCACTTCCCAACACCAAGCGTGCCCGGTGAGCGCTTATGTATCTCTTTTCCTCGACCAATCAGCGAAGACCACATTCGAAGACTACATTCCAACTTTGGCACGTAGACTTACTGCGCTTGCCATTAAAAAGTCGCTTCGTGTTCCTCCTACACATAGCTAACGCGAGCACAATACCGCTACATGTCAAAGTTGGGATCACTGAAGACCGAGGTCCTGGTGTATATGAAATAAACTTGCTATAGAAAAAATAAAAATGACGTAAATGAGCTCTAGAATCGGTTATCAAACAATGGTATCATTAAACACTTATTTTGAAGACTTTCAATAAAAAGAAAACCTTAAAGTCCGCTAATATAGCGACTGAATTTAAGGTGTGATCAAAAGAAGAACACGATAGCCGTAAGTCAGCATTAGCCTAAAAACTTAAAGCCCGCACACTTTGCTAATTAAAGTGCGACAAAGTGCGCCTTTTTTGTTTGAGAAGTAAGATCTAAAATCGGAGATTCAGGCGGTCATGGTAGAGAGTACGGTGATCGAGATGAATTTTCGTATTGAGTGGACTGAATTAAAAAAATTAAATGCGGGTTCTGCCCGCATCTGATGAAATTCATCCTCGTTAGAACGGACTTTCTGTTATTAAACACCTAATATAAACAATTCTAATCAGTCATGCGGCTTATTTTTTAATATGTAGTAAAACTGCCAGAAGGTCAACTTCAAATCAATAACGCTACATCGACTTGAAGTAAGAAAACTGAGTATTCTCTTGGGCATTGTTTTATAAAAATAAAGAAAGTACAAAGTTAAGAATTTAAAAAAAATACACACCGACCAGTATATAAGCATTTTTCTGTTTTTAAGAAAATGTAAGTTGTTAATTTAAAATTAAATAATTTTCATTTTCCAGGTGATTTTACTGAAAATTCCACTATTGTGTTGAAATGCTAAATATTTTTGTTATTATATTAAGCTGCCTTAAACTAATTTACCTTTTTCACTTGAAAATTCAACTTTTTGTTGAAAATTCGAATTTATTGGTTGAAAACCAATCTTTCTTTGTTGCAAAATTCACCTTTTTGTTAAAACATTCAAGTAGTTGGTTAAAAATTGATGTATTTTGCATAAAATTCGTCTTTTTTGGCAGAAAATATATCTTCGTGATTAATAATTTATGTTTCTGGTTTGAAAATTCGTCTATTATAATAAAAATTCATATCTTTTACTGGAAATGTTATCTTTTTTGGTTAAAAATACAACTGTTCGATTAAAACTAATCATATGTTTTCGTTGAGGATTCAGCCATTCTTTCAATATGCATCTTTTGGTTGGACTATTAACTATTACATTTTTCATCGAAAATTAATTTTTTTTGTTTGTGAAAAATTCAACTTCATGGTATAAGGTCTAACTATAGTTTTTTGAAAATATAATTTATTTCGTTAAGGACTCACAATGTTAGTTGACAATTTTTAGGCAATAGAAATATTTCATTAAAAATTGTTCATTTTTGTTTGGAAATTAATAGTTCTAACCGAAAATTTTGCTATTCAATTTTGCAGTCGTATAAATCAGTCGTATAAATCAGTCTACGCGCCAGTGACGCGACGGAAAAATGTTGAGTGTTCAGAAGGAGCAACAGGTAAATCTGAAGTTTCTTGTTAAACTTGGAAAGTAATTAACCAAAGCTTACGCAATGTTGAAAGAAGTGTACGGAAATGAATAATTATCCCGCACACAAGTTTTTTAGTGGTTCGAACGGTTCAAAGAGGGACGTTAACTTTCGTTTCTTTTTAATATAACTCAAATAATGACGTTTAGGCCCTAAAAGAAAGATTTAAAGTGCTGCCTCAAAAATATTCAAGTTAAAAATTGCAAAAAAGTCGAAAAGTTATTTCTATCTTTACATTGATTTTGTATTCGCAGCAAAAAATCAATAGAAGATTATTAGAATTATTATTCAACATATCTATTTATAAGAAAACAATTCAAAACAAATTTTTTCTAATTTTTTACCTCTAGGCAATTGAAACAAGCTTAATATGTCTAAAAATTCGTGAACGAAAACTATTTTTCAGATTTATATGTAAAACTTTTCATAATATGTTATTATCTTGCAGTAAGTAACTATGACGATATAATCACATGATTACAAAAATCTTAGCTAAATCTAAAATAATTTCTGCTTTTATAAAAGTATCTTATCATAGATTAATCATTAACTAATCCGATAATTATTGTATGATTAGAGATTTTTTAAATCTGAAATAATTATACATTTTGCTATAAATCTGATTGTAATCTTAGACAGAAATAAAGAATAAGATATTTAAAGAAGATAAAACATTCCCTTAAATTATTGAAATGAAACTTTATTTTTATAATTATTCTTGTTTAAAATTGTAAAAAGTCCATTCTCACCTCTTACAATTTAAAAAAAATAAAAGGAACTCTTTGGACCTTTTTAGTATCACGCTTCCTTTTCGAGCCATACTGAAAATCACGTGGCTTGAAAAAAATTTTTATATATTTTCTAAATGTCTGTAGCAAAGATTTTGTTTTTTATTGGAAAATGTAACCGAACCATTAACTCGGAAAATTTCCAAGATTTATTATAATTAATTAATAACTAAAATATAATAATATTATTTATCGTGTTTCACAATGAGGAAATTAAATAAATAACCTTTAAAAAATCATGTGAATCTAGTTCCTGATTGTTTTCAACTCTATTTACAGAAGTGAATTTTGCTTCGGAAAATTTTCAAGTAGATAAAGTTGCATTTTTTCTTATCGAAACCTAACAAGATTCAATAGAATTTCCATGGTTACTATTTCCAATGTGGTGAGTAAATTTTATTACGTGAAGTGAATTTTTGTTACTGGTGAAGATTAATCTGAAATCGCTGTAAAGGTTACATTTTGTTTTTCTGTGTCTATTCTAAACTTTTTAATGTGCGTTAGACTCATAAGTCATGATAATTTATGAAAGGATCAGATCGCCCGGATGCGGAATTTGCTGATGGAGTAAAAAATTCAAAATCTGTATTAAAACTTTGTATATCACTTTGCCCTAATTTTAAGGTCAAATTGATCAACTGACGTTTACTGTGCCATATTTATAATTTTAATTTTTTAAACTAATTCATCTAATGTGATTTTCTTGACTCAATATTAATTATTTTTCCGCGTATTCAATTTTTTTCGTTTCTGAAGGTTTTGTAACAGATCTTTGTCACAGATATTTACTCAGGAAAATATGTTCTCCTTCTTTATAAGGAAATTAATTATAAGAAACATGATAGTTTATAAT
>NC_046658.1:170619276-170621310 GCF_010883055.1 Belonocnema kinseyi | reverse complement strand
AACCTTTCAACTAACGAGTCTATTCCCTCCTCTTTTTCATACCTAACCTTCTCCTTTTCCATCTTTTGTTTAAACTCATTTAATTTATCTACCCCCCAGATCAAAAATATATTGTCAACCAAAAAATTTGTATAAATCAAAATAGTACTTATCGATACGTGTGTGAGAGGTGATTATTCAGCAAATAAGACGTTTTTCGCACGTGCAAAGATTTTGAGGTTAGAGTGGTATAAATATGTATGTTTGTCTGTATAACAAAGAAAGAATATGTTTGATTCAAACAGATCTTTTTCTCGTGCATTTTTATAAATAGGTAGACAATATCTGCCTGTCTACTCTATTTCAGTCAGTTTTTTCTTATTTATTCGTTTTTATTCTTATTTTCTATATTAAAATTAATTTGGTCGATTTCTTTTAACAGGCTCACGCAAAGTTGTAGAAATATGGTTTGACACTATACCAGCAGGCGATCCTATTATTCATGGTATTTCTTCTTACCAAGATAGACTTGATTACATAAGTAGAAGTATTTATGGCCGAATCGTATTGTTAAAATAATCATTAATTACACGTCGAATGCGAGTCATGTATTGTGTAAAAAAAAATAAAATACCATTTATTTTCCGAAGTGCATCTTATTTTCTGTACAACCTTCATGAAAATAATTGGAATATCATTTTAAATAGAATTAATTTTCTATAAATAAGAATAAATAGTGTATTGTGGAGAATTCCTGAAAACAAAACCAAGAATCTAATGACAAAATCTGGACAACCACGATAAAATGTTCCTATCGCAATCTAAAACAACTGTTATCCCTCTAAAAAAGAAAAGAATTGTTTTCCCTTTATAGGAATAAAAAGGAATGTTAAATATATATTTATTTCGATATATTTTAAATATAAAAATATATATTTTTATTTAAAAAAATATATGTCCTCTTTTTTTTGTCCAAAGGGAAAACAAATTTTTTCTTGTCTTGTTCATGGTGGAAAAAGTAAGTCTTCTTTTAAAGTGCAATAGGAACATTTTATAAAGGTTGTCCAAATTTTTTCGTTCGATTCTTCGTTTTATTTTCAATAATTCTTCACATTTACTTGATTATTGGATGTTAAACAGGATTTTTAATTTGATTTGAATCTCCTTTAAATATTTAAATTTTTATTTAGCTGACTTGGATTGAAGTTCATTTTTATGTCAGATTTGTTTAAAACTGTTTTGCCTTTTAAACTTTCACTAGATACTCTGATGTTGATTCTTAGGTGTCAGTAGGAGAGCATCGTGGTTGCGGTGCTGTTTCTGCCTGCTAAACATTTTATTTATTTATTTTTATTTTGCCTTAATAAGGTTGCTGCATGAGTACCAAATCGTTGGCGATTATTTTGAAAGAATGTTTTTTTTTATTTTGATTTGATAACAATGAAAATAAAAATCTGCCGGTTTTGCGGGCACATTCTCATTGCGCGCACAACACGCTTCGCTCTTAAGTTTAAGCGTGCGTCTGTTGGTTCTCGAGTTTTGTGTTCGATAATGTTTTTACCTCGCACTACGCGCTCAATCTTTCTATACAGACATTTTAAAACTAAAGGCGAAAGCATCGACATTAGTAATTTGGTTATTGTCAATTCTCTTTTGATAAAGCTTCTTTGGCTTTAACTAACACATATCCGGCTATTGGAACCGAAATTTCGGTACAAACATTCCTTTTTTCAGCCTCACCAATTCGTACCGAAAAAATCCGGATAATTGCACGGAAATTTTGGTACACGAAGTCACAGTCATATTTTATATGGATACAATTTGATCAAAGCGCAGCGAAATTAATTTCCCTTTGTTGATATATGTATTTAGACAATATCCTCCTTTTAAATTCGTTTCGACCCCTGCAAATACATACGTTCATACATGCATTATTAAAAAAAAATAATATTAATTCCTAACGTAAAAACTTTTCCACTGTTTACACAAATAACTCTATTTCTGAGATTTCAAAAATATTATTCCCTTCTTTTAATATCATAATATATAAATAAC
>NC_046658.1:170611178-170619176 GCF_010883055.1 Belonocnema kinseyi | reverse complement strand
ATATCTGCTATACAATTATTTTTTCGAATCGATCAAATTACATTTTTCGTTAAAAGAAATATATATTAGAACATACGCGGTCCGAGATACATTTTTTTCATTCTAAAAACTTAAAGCGTATGCGCTTTTTTCTTTCTTGTTATCCCAGCATTATAATACACAGTTTACAAATGATTTGAAAATTAGTGTGGAATGTATTTTACATCAAACGGTCAGTTTGTTTCCCGCATACGACAAATGCGTATTAGGGTGGTTCAAACAACGTACAACAAACTCTCGCTTTCGGTCACCCGGTTCTCAGCCTTCCTAGAACTGCTGGCTCGCGCAGTTTCTCAGGGGGCTAGGGCGAGAGCGTATGCGACATTTGACGCAAAGCGAGAGTTTGAGGTACTAAGAAATTGAAGAGGAGTGTTTACACAATAAAACCCCATTATTAACTATAAGAAGAATATATTAACTATTTCTCAATCGTTTAGACAAAATTTTCTTCTACCAATATTTTTAAAATCGTGTTTCATGAATCAAGCATAATGTTGAATGATTTTGAGTACCAAATTCTGCTGAAAGCTTCGTGTAATTGTTTATACAATGAATTATTGTTTTTTCAAATTTCCTTTAAATTAAAAATCGATAATAAATTTAAATTGTTTAAACAATGACATGAAGTTTTTTACAGGATTTACTATTCCTCGATATCATTCAAAATTATGCTTAATTCATAAAACACGTTTAAAAATATTATTGAAAATGTAATTGCAAAAAAAATTATACTTATTAAAACAATTAAAAAATGTTTAATATATTATATCTATACACTATATAGTCAGAACAATAATTTTATTCATTCTATTTTATATTATTTTCTTTGAAGTTATGGGAACAGTGCTTGAGCCAATGAAAATGATTTAAACAAATATAAGTTTGTTAGACATTAAAATAAATATTGAAAAATTATGTAATTATTCAACAAAATGTAGCATGGGATAGCAATTCGAGAAAAAAGGGGATATCTCATAATCAATTTTTAGAAATTTTTAAAAGAAACCATGGTTTATTGTATGACGAATCACATACTATTTCTAATCAAATTTACTACTTCAAACAATGACCAAGTATTATATTTCATGCAGAAAATATATTATTTTAAAAAAATTGGGAATAAATAAAGTTTTAAATAAGTAACATTGATTTAACCAATTAAAAATTGTTTAAAAAATCATGGAAGATATTTAAATTGTCCATCAGTCATTACTTTTATGAAAAAATGGCGACAGAAATTGGTGAAAATAAACAAAAATTCGTAAAAATGTAGTTTTTTCATTCTTGGGTCATACTTGGGACGCTGTGAAGTATTTTCGGAAATCTAAAATTTCCCCATGGTAATTAAATAAAAATGGAAACTTTTTTGGGGCAGTCTTGCCCTCTAGAGTAAAAAAAAAAGTTGCAATATATTTTTGGACCAGTCTAATGTGTATGACTCGCAATGTACCACATATATTATATTCATCAAAGAGCGCCTTATTCAGAGGCAGAGCATAACAAATTCTCGCGTATTTTATCAAAATCGCTCCGTGTTTTTTAGTTTATGTGAATGAAAACATTTAGAAAATTATTTTTATTTGAATGAGGTGAGATAAAATAGATAAATTGTGTAAGTAATTATAATTTTTCCGTATTATCTTTATATTAATGAAGATGGAATAATAATATAATGATAATATTATGATATGATTATTATTTATTCTTAATATTATTATATATATTAATATTAGTAAAGCTGGAAATTTTAATCAACCGTGCTCTATTAACAAGCATTTCCGCTTCTCACGCTTTTAATTTTGATGTTTTTAATTCTTTAAATTAATATATGCAGATGTAAATAAATGTATATTGTTTTACTCAGAAATGACTATAGTTGACAACTATCGTGTTAGTGAATATTCAAATTGATCAAAATAGTAATTTTCGAATTATGATTTTGCGTTAGATTTTATATTTAACTTTAATTTTATCTTTACAAATAATTTAGATCCCCACATAATTAAAAAATTAAAAACTGTCAATTATGTAACGTTTTAATGAAATTTTGTAGCTCAATTTGGTAATTAGACATTTCGTTTGTTAACATAAAACTGTTTATACGCTTATGCTTTATATTAATAAAAAGAGAGCGATATAATAAAGATTAATTTTGATATTGTTTGTGAGGAAAGTATTTACAGCTCTGCACGCTAAGTTTGTGCAAATTAATATCTTATTATTCCGGCCTCCATAACACCTTTCCGACGAAGGTCATTGATTAATTGCTCTAGCAATGACGCTAGGCGAAGTATAAATGTTTTTAGTATAATTATATAAATTAAGTATGAATTTTTGAACTAAACCAATTAGTAGTTTTTACTAATCTTTAGTAAATAAATTTTCTCTAATGAGACTAGTAGAATTAATCAAATAAATTGGTGTAATTCACTGATTTAAATTTAATTTTCTGCCAATATAAGAAAAAAGTAATATTCATGTATTGCATGTTATAGTTGGCAAAGGTTTGAAACATTTTGATAATCTATAACTAAAACTGACAATGAAAATTTTGAATCATTCCTATCCATTTGTAAATACAAATTGTCAGTCATTTTTCTTCTAAGTATAAGCATGCCATAAAACTGACTTATTTTCTCACCTTCAATGTGTATATAAGCAGAAGAATCTTGCTCATCGTTCGTTAGTTTTGTAATGTGTTCTCGTTATTCATTGTACATTAGTTATTTTCTTTAAAAAATGAGAATTCTTATCAGCAATTTTTTCCTTATCTTCGTGGTTTCGGTTAATTCTGCTGGTAAATATACCAATAAAAAATTCAAAATTTAAATTGCACTTCAAATTACAGTATATTTATTTTCATTAAATTTTTTTTCAATTATATAAACTTTTGTTCATAATTTACATAAGTTTGCGCCTATCTTGTAAAAAATTACAGAAGATACTTAATCTTTTCTAAAAATCCACATTGACTAGATTTGCATTGTATAGATTTGCGTGATTTAATGAGTAAACTTAAACAATCAGTAAATGAATTTATTCAAAAATTAATAACTTTAAGAAAAAAGCGTGTGTGATTACATTCAATTATTTAGCACCTATCTAAAAAAACGGAGTAACAATATGTATCGAAATTCTTGCAATAATTCGTGTTGAATAACAGATGGATATTTTATGAACTAAGGTTGTTTTATATATTAAATTTGAAATTTTATAAATTAAATGTACATATAATTAATTTCAATACGTTGGCAGCGCCATCAGGCGGCGAAATTTTCGAACGACCTGGTGAGTCGTTGCGCTGGGTTGTGCAATTATCATGGGGAATAGTGCAAATAGTTTAGGTTTTTTTTTTTACCAAAAAACCGGATTGCAAAGAATTTTTTTGCGTAGTGGGTTGCTCAAATACGAAGCAAAAATCCCGTTAATTCAATTTTATTGTTTTCCGGGGCACTGGTGGGAAATAGAGCGTAAAGAATTGTGGTTATGTGGTTATTGTTAAAATAAAAATTTTAAGCTGCACAACGCACAATATAAAAAAAGTCAAGAAAAGAAAAACGTCGATTTTTGAAAGCCGTAAAAGATTATCATAACCACGTTTTGATTTTCTTGAAAAAACGAAAATTCAAATTTTGTTCACAAAGAAGAATGAAAGATTTCATTTTTCGGTCAAACTATTCAAAATACGAAAAAAAACCAAAAGATAAAAATTGTACCCCCCAAAAAATGTACAAATGTCTAATTAATCCCTTTTTTATAGGACACGGAGTTTTAGTTTTATGCATAAAAACAAGATGAGAAATTGAAAAATTAAATTTTAGGACATACGACACAAGCAAAAAAAACCAAAATTTTTCATCAAAAGAAAAGCTAAAAGTTGGTTACTAACCGTTTTTTGATACGATAGGTACTTTTTATTTTGATAGTGAAAAATATCATTTAAACAAATATTAAATTTCCGAAACAACGACGCAAGGTACGTAAAAAATTGCTAGACAAAAATTGTTCATCCAAAAAATATCTATATATTTGGTATTAATCATTTTTTATGGAACGCGTAGTTTTTGTTTCATTCATAAAAGAAAGAAAGATAAATAGAAAAATTATGCAATAAAAAATACCTACAAGCTTTTTATCGATCACTTTACTGATAGAATGCGTAGTTCTTGATTCAATCACAAAAAATATATATTTTTTCATTGTAAAAAAAAATGCAAAGCCAGAATAAAAATTGATAGGCAAAGGTTGTTTACTAAAAGAAGATTAACAGATTTGTTGTTTATTATGTTTTATTCGGATGCGTATTTTTTCTAATCATAAAAAATAGCATTGAAAATAAATTAAATTATTTTTTGGAAAAACGACACAAAGTGTAATAAAATCTTAATTGACAAAGTTGTTTTTAATAGGATGCACATTTTTTTTAATGATAAAAAGAAGACAATAAAAATACATTAGTTTAAATATTAATGCATATTATGAATTGTAATAATAAAAATTTAATGAATAAAATAGCATCAATGAAATAAATTTATTAAAGAAAGAAACACTTATTAAATTTCGAAATCATATCAACTTTCGAAAAAAGAAGAAACAACTTGGATTCTTGCTCGAAAATGTTGGTTAAGATACGTCGAAAGCTTTCGTCGATTTGCTCGACCACTTTGCTAAAATAACAACTTTTAACCAATCCTGTAACTTTAAAAATACTTTCATTCCGGAAATTTTTGAGTTTTACTGCTGAAAAGTCACACTGTTAAAAATTTCTGTTGCAAACTTCCACTACATGTATTGGAAGTTCATTTACAAAATGTAAAGTAACGCTACAATATATAATGTACTAGTTTCCAAATGCTGGCATTGCTATAGTACCTCACCTGTATTGGAATTTTATAATACATGTCCAGTATCCAGTAACTCGACACCTGTGGAAGCAGAAAATTAAAAAAACAATGTAAATCATCTCTCAGAATACTTATTCCCGCAAAGTTTTTTTCTAATGAGTTCAAAACTTTGGTTAATGTATAGTATATAAGGTGCGTCTTTATAAAATGGAAGGAATTCATGGAATTTACGAAATTCGCGAATTTCTTAGAATTTAAGAAATAAAAGGAATTCACGGAATTCTTAAAAATCCCGGAATTTACTTATTTCATGGAATTACCGCAATGAATGGAATTCATAGAATTCACGGAATGCCTGGAATGAAAGAATTAACGATATTCAAAGAATACATGGAATTTACGGAACTTACGAAATTCACAAAATTCAATAAATTCACAGAATTCATGGCATTTATGGAATTTACCGAATTCTATGAATTTATGGAATTCACGCAATTCAAGAAAATCAGGAAATTCTGAGAATTTACGAAATTCAAGGAATTAGTGAAATATAATCTATTATTGGAATTCAATAAAATCTAGGAATTTACAGATTGTATCGAATTCATTGAGTCCCACAAATTCTTCGAAATTCATAAATTCCGTGACTTTCTTGAATTCTCTTAATTCTGTGCATTTCTTGAATTCCACGAGTTCCACGAATTATAAAAATTTCTTGAATTCCTTGAATTCCTTCAGATCCATGAAATTCCGCGAATTCCATGGACCTCACGAATTCTTTAAATAATATAATTTCCGCACATTCCACGAATCACGCAAATTCCATAAATTTCACGAATTTCACGAATTCCGCTAATTCTTTCAATTCCATGAATTTCGAAATTACCTAAATTTCTTGAATTCCTGTACTTCCTTCAATTCCATTAATTCCGAAATTTCCTACATTTCGTATATCCATTAATTTCCATCAATTCTGAAAATTCCTTTAAATCCTTAAATTCCGTGACTTCCGCGAACAGCATGAATTCTGTGTATTTCAGGTGACACAAGAATTCTACGAATTCTACGAATTCTACGAATTCCGTGAATGTCATGAATTCCATGAATTAACTTTAAGTAATGTTAGCTTTTTAATTCGAAAATGGATATTATTATTATTAAAGAATTATCAGATTTTCATGGTTTGTTATTTTTAATAAGTTTAGGTCACGTTATTACGGTTATTTATAAACTTTTAATAACTTTTGATTACGTTAAAGCTTTTTGTAGAAAATCGATATTTTTAATAAAATATTCAATTTCAGAGACGTTTCACAACTTTATAAAAATGTTGAGTTATGTTGCTGCTTTAAACCGGAAATCGGTATCCTTAATTATTTAATAATTAAAGAAATAATAATTTTCAAGGAAATCTTCAATTATAATTTAGCTCTAGTCTCAAGTGAATTCTTGTATACATGAAATTTATTTTTGTCTATTTTTTTTTACAGGACCAAGTAGAACTGTTGGCAACAGACTCTATATTGTGAGAGCAAGGGATCCAATTTGTCACGGTATTGCTTTTTGGCTAGATATAAATACAAAATATTAAATAAATTCAAATCTTCCTAAATAATTTTTAAATCTTCTCTTCATATAAATATTTCAGTTTAAACAATCATTTACAGTAGTAGCTTTTAAATTTTTGGTTTGAAATTTGCAAAAATAGCCAGATTGTTTGGTACAAGTGGACATTTTGTTTTGGATTATATGAAATCATTCCAAATTTTTTAATAATTTTGAATTTTTCCTAAACTTCTAAAAATTTCACGTTCATTATTCAGTTTTTTTTTTCAATTTTGAATATTTGATTTTTAATTACTAATTTTAAGTAAATAGTCACATATTTTTGAATAATAAGTAATTGTTATTTTTCGGTTACAATTATTATTCATATTTTAATCATGAAAGCACAATTAGTTTCTTTTTAAAAATCCTTAATTAATTATATTTACAGTTGAACCACAAAAAAATATTTTTTTTTGTAAAAAATTATTTTTTAAACATTTGTAATTTTTAATTGTGAAGCTTGTATAACGGCATTATTATAATTGAAAGATAGCAATCTAACTAATCATTTAACTAGCGATTGAAATCAAAGTGGGACAGACTTTTTTCTAAAAATTAAGAAGAAAAATCCAGTTGAAAAAATAAATTCACTGTCATTTCCCGGTTGTTCCCAGTTTCATTTTGTTCCCGGTAATTTTCCAGTTTCCCAGTCCAGCGGCCAGCATGTATTTTTTAATTTTCACACTAAGAAGAAGATCTTTTCGATTGAAGCAAAAAGATTTGTTTGAATAAATTTTTTTGATTTAACATACCTTTTTATTTCAATTAATATAACACTTGTTTAATTTCAGTACATGGAAGATATTGAAACTCATTAAATAAAACAAATTAATTTTTTGATGCAGCTTATTTCATTCAAATGAATGATTTCATTAAGTCAAAGAATAATTTTGTTTGAACGTCTTATACTTGAATTAAAGAAAGTATTTCTTTGATTCAAACAGATAATCTTCTTCGTGCTTCCGCGCCAGTTTCGGGGCGCTGGAGCGCTACTTAGTTTTAGGCATTCAAAATGGTGGTTGAAGCGTTGAATGTGTAAGCGTGTTTTCTCGCGGAATATGTAAGCAGTAAGGTAAAGTCTATACCTAAGAGAAGCTCTGAAAATTTGAAAATTACATTGGACGAGCTAGTAAAGGGTTTTGCGAAAACTGTTCGAAACCTGGGACCTACCCAACGGTTTAATTGAAATTTGAAAGAAAATTTATTTTCTTGCTCTAATCTTAACCCTATTAAAAATATTTAAGGCTTTATTTTGAGCATTAAGGTTCTAAGAGTGTCCTTTAACCTATAGCTGTGACTGTTACTATAACGAAAAACATTGGTTATTGAAACAAGAATATCCTTTTTTAAATCATCATTAAAACTGATTTAAATTGGCCAAATCTGAAATTAGTTTAACAAAAAAAATGTATGTATTTAATCTCTCCCTTTTACGGGTTTGAGGGCCACCGCTCCCTGTACATATATTTACAATTCCATCCTTAGTCTAACTTAACTACTACTTATA
>NC_046658.1:170599801-170611078 GCF_010883055.1 Belonocnema kinseyi | reverse complement strand
TTTCATAATTTCAGAATGTAATTATTTTCCAATGGATATTCGCTAGAATGTGTAATATGAATGTAAATAAGTACAATGCATAAGCAGATTTATTTTAATGGCGAGCTCCCTATTGAGAGATTAAGAGGCAATTCTTCGAAATCACCCTCGGTCAACGAGGGGTCTAGAAGGTGGAGTAACGATAGAGCGCAGTTGAGGAGAATAAGCCCTTTTGAGAGGCGTCTTACTGAGTGGCTCGACTGTATTAGAATTCTATAAAGTTTTACACCTTAAATTTTAACGAATATTTACGTTTTGAAACAGTTATGGTGTTATCCATGCAAAATACTATCAAAAATTTGCGCATAAAAAATAAGTCAAAAATTCTTTTTAATTCAAGTGACGACAGATAAGTTGAAAATTTTAAAAGAATTTTAATCCTAAAATGTAAGTTTTGACATGTCAACAGAAAAATATTTTGACGTCAATTAAAAAACACTTAAATTTTACCAAAAACGATAAATTTTTAACCGATTAATTTTGTTTGAACAGTTGAATTGTATACTTAAAAATTGTAATTTATAAAAGAAAAGGCAACCTAATACATACGAGGTGTGCAAAAAGTAAGGTGACTTTTCAATTTTCGCGGGCTACGTACATTCAAGTTTTAAATTTTTTGTTTTGTTGTATGGGTACACTCGTCACGGTCATATGTTCACAGTTTTGACTATATAGCTCGTGTTGTTTTTCTGGCAGAGGCGTAAAAGGTTAGAAGAGTTTGGTGTGTTCGGCGATTTTCTTCTTTCGAAAAAAATGGAGCAAAGAGTTTGCATTAAATTTTGTGTGAAAAATGGAACCCAGTGCTCTAAAACTCTTCAAATGTTGAGAGTTGCATACGGTGAGTCTACTCTGAGTAAGAAAAATGTGTATAGCTGGTACAAGCTGTTCCAAGAAGGCCGAGAGGATGTCGAAGACGAACCTCGCCCTGGACGTCCCAGCACGTCAACAACAGATGAAAACGTTCAAGCAGTGGAAGAAATGGTGTTGAAAAATCGCCGAATTACCATCAGAGAAGTTGCTGAAGATGTTGGCATATCGGTTCGCTCATGCCATGCTATCTTTTCGGACGTTTTGGGCATGAGACGTGTGTCAGCGAAATTTGTTCCAAAACTGCTTAATTTTGATCAAAAGATCCATCGCATGACCATCGCTCAGGAGATGTTGAATGAAATCAATAATGATCCTGATTTTTTCAAAGGGGTTATAACTGAAAATGAATCGTGTGTTTATGGTTATGATGTCGAAACTAAAGCCCAATCGTCTCAGTGGAAGCATCCTGAGTCTCCAAGACAGAAAAAAGCACGTCAAGTTCGGTCAAATGTGAAGGTTATGCTCACTGTCTTCTTTGATTACCGTGGCGTAGTGCATCAGGAATTCTTACCAAAAGGTCGTACGGTCAATAAGGAGTATTACTTTCAAGTTATGCGCCGTTTGCAAGAGGCGATACGCAAAAAACGTCCGGAACTTTCGAAAAACAATTCGTGGATTTTGCACGAAAGGACATCGATTTTCCACGATTTAGGAGATAAAAACTGCGTCGCTGAAAGAACTCAAGGCTATAACAAAAAATGATTATCAGAAGTGCTTCGTTGATTGGAAAAAGCGTTGGCACAAGTGGATTATATCTGAGGGGGATTACTTTGAAGGGGACAACATAAATATTGAGGAATAAATAAATATTTTTTGAGAAAACCATAAAGATACCTAATTTTTTGAACACACCTCGTACATCAGTATTAAACAATTCGACTTTGTATTTAAATTCGTGAATTTCTCAAGAAAAAATTAAGTTTTTACTCGAGCACGGACGAAATAGCTGAATTAGGAAATTTATCTATTACGTGCATTCTCGGACCGAAAAGGTAAAACAAGAATATAATTCTAGAAAAAGTAACGAAGGTACAAACAAAAATGAGGGATTTTCAGTAAACTCGTTAGATTTTGAAAGAAAATTAATCAAGAATGAAAAACGTTTGTAATCAAATTGTTGAATTTTTAATTTTAAAAAACGACTTACACGAAAGCAGCTAGTTACTTGATATAATTTAATACACGTCCTTAGCACACATAATAATTTAAAAAGAAGCTTGCTTACATTTCTATTTTTTTGTACGAAAATTTTTTACAACTACCTCTTAAAAACTAACATTCATCTACTACACTATATCTTAAAAACCGCTCGCTCATATAGCCTAGCCTTCCTCGCTTGTCCTCGCCTCGCCTCGCGCGCATGCTACTACTTTCTTGCTATGCCTTACATTGTTAATCTCTACCTCCGGGACTAATAACTTATACTTATCTACTATATAAAATTTTAAATTTTTTACACCTACTTCCTCTCCTATTTACAATCTCTTCTTCTCCAGTCCTCTTTATTCTTTCTTCTCAATCTTAAACAATATACTACTCCCCTTTTGTACCGCCTTTTATTCAACAATACCGCCAAGCTTGTCCTATTCCTTTTCACCTTCTTGTACTCCTCCATCCAGAATTTCACTTTTTCCTCCCCCTTCTGATGCAATTTGCTAATTATCTTCTTTCTAGAAAGCAAGAACCTCTCGCGCCATTCTTTTTAATCATCGTATACACCTTCCTTCCCAGCGCATCCTTCTCACTTTATCCATCAGCAACCCATTCGTTCTGAAATACTTTTCCTTTTCCAGCATCATCTTGTCACCCCTTCGCCTTTTCTTTTCCTTTCACCAACACTCCCTAACAAGCTTACTTTCCCCTCTTCCAAAAATTGTCCCTCATATTTACATTCTGGACTCTCCGTTATAATCCCTAAACTCGTTCTTCTTGTCTCCCTACTGACAATATAGTTAGACGTATTCCTTGCCAACCCTAGTTTCCACTTTACATAACTGTCCTGTACTCTATTTACATCCTCACTTCCCTTCAACCCCCACCTCTACACCCCATCAAATAAGACACTCCTAAGTAGCGGATCGAACTATTTTATTCTCATTCTAAAATCATCTGCGAACAACCTCTTTCCCAGCCCCCATTACACCATTTGCCCTTTTCACTCTCTCTCTTTTATATGATCATCGACTCCCCATTCCTGCGAAACAGAAAGCCCAGGTACATAAATTCTTTCACCTCCTGGCCCGCTTTTCTCTTTCACTCCTCTCCCTTACCCCTCCAGCGTCCTTTCCAGAACGCTATAACCTTGGTTTTCTGCATTTAACTCTAACCTATTTTGATCCAAGTATCTTTTCAACCTTTAAAGCCTCCTCGCTCTTTTCTAGAAACAACCATAGCCTGACTTCTAGTACCCTTACTTCTCCTGTCACTCCAACTACAAGCTTATTTTCTATATCCGCCATTAGAAATTTCAAAGTTTTTGGGCTACACGGACACCCTTGCGTCAACCCCCTGTACATCCAGAAACCCTCTGAGAAATTCTCCCTTTATCTCACCTAACCTTTCGTCTTTTCATATACCTCCCTTACCCTCTCAATTAGGCCTCCCTTCACTTTCCTCTCTTCTATCGCTTGCCACAACCTCCCCCTATCCACTGCAGGGAACTCGCCCTTTTATTCTACAAAAAAGTTTCACACTCTCGCACCCGTTTTAGCTAATTCTCTATCCACCACGTGCTGCAAGAAGTGAATATTGTCGATAGGACTCCTTTTATTCCCAAGACACGCCTGCGTCTCCGGCTGTATTTCTTTAGCTTAACGTACTTTCGCCGCCTATGCGCTAACATTATCGCGCATACTTTATACTGAAGAGAATCTTTAAAAAATTCTCTCCATTAATCAATCCCTATTTTCTACCTTACCCCAACCCTACGTTTCCCAAACCTATAAATTGTCTTCGACGCGTCCCTTCCTGTCTTAACACTTCTAAACTCCTCTTCCAGATCTTTCTACTTTTACTGCTCTTTCTTCTTTCACATCAACCTAAAGTCCTTCCTTATATCTAATTACTTCTTACTTTTCGCTATTCCTTATTTTCACTCAATGTACTTCCTTTTAACCTTTCTTTTCATCTTTTTACATCCCCTAACCCACCACGGCTTTATGAATCCTTTCTTCTTCTTCCTATATACCTTTTTCCACACACAGCCTTTCACTTTCTCTTTCCATGTCACCCTAACCTCCAACGACCCTTCTCCCCATCCATGCCGTCCACCACCTTACCCTTTTACCTACAAACTTAATGTCTAATTATCTGACGCCATCCTATCTTTTATTGCAAATTTCTCTTTCTCTTGGCCACCACCCGATCTCTATCCTTTATCCAGTCTCTCAGGATCTCCCCCTCCTTATTTATTATCTGGTCCTCCGTTTTCCTTTCGAAGCTGTCCTTTCCTGTAATGCACCCCCCCCCCCAATTATCACATCAAAACCCCCCTCCAGTACCGCCAGAACTTCCTCTCTCTCTTCTACTATTTCTTCCGCCCTTTTTCTTAATCCTTCTCATCCCATACTTATTGTATACAGTTACAAATTTAAGCGTTAACCAACTTATCTTTACCGCCCTTATTTGCACCTCCTCCCCCTCTCTCTGTATGAACTTCTTCCTTTCATCCACCCTTAACCCATGTTATGAATACCCTTCTAGCTATTGCTTTTCTCTTTGCTCTGAACGCCTCTTGAATCATCCACCTATACCCCCTTGGTAACTTCAGCTCTACTCTATCGCATTTTTTCTCTCTATCCACGTCTCTACCCGTCTCACCACATCAAATTTCTGGATAAACCTCCAAAAATTCTCATCTTCCTTCTTTACCCTTACTTCCTACAAAACAAATTCCCCTGCACTTCCTTCCACACCTTCTTCTCCTCGTCCCATACCCACGCTTTCTTATCTAATTTTATTTTTCGATACCCTATCTTTGCCACCCGCCTTCGCTTGTCTCCCTCCTAGCCCTGTCGTTCAGCATTCTCTGCACATCCCTTTCCTTCTTCCTCGAATCTTGGTCGCTAAAAACGTTCTTATCCTTTATCCTATCTTTGTTTCGCATAACCCCAATTTCCCTTTCCAGCTCTCAAATTCCACAAACAACACTTCATTATCCTTTCTTCCCTTCAGCCTAACTTTTCCTACCTTGCCTTTAACCCAACCTATCTTCTGTAGCAGTGCTTTCAGCCCCTAGCTTTCTTCCTCGCTTTATTTCTTCTCCTTGGCTTCAATCCTCTCATTACAATATTATTTCTCCTGTCTGTCTTCTCTTTTCTTTCCATTCTCTACTTCATTGCCGTTATCATTTTCCTATCCGCTCTCTTTTCTTTTCATTCCTACGCTCTCCCACTTTCTCTTCCATCATATTTTCCGCCCTCTCCCAAATGCATTCCTTCTCGGGCTCTCCCCTGTCGTCTACTTCTATTTCTTAGACGATCTCCCTTGGCATCCTTAAAGGTCCAAACAGCTGGCCACAAACTCCCCCAATCCTTTGCCAACATAACCTCACTTTCCTTATTTAACCAAATCCTACCCCACAACTACATTAAAAATTAATTTTTAACACCCCAATTCACCCCTCACGACCCTACTAGCGTCCTAGGCTTCCACCCTCACACTTCGCTCACACCTTCCACACAAACTCCGTAAAGTGTTCTCACTACATGTCTCCGCACACATTCTCACCACCGCCAGCAACATGTATTTGCAGAAAAAGTGGTAATAGAATTTTCATCCAATGAGACGATTTTTCTACAGGAAAAATAAAAATTTCACTTTAGAAAATTTATTTTTCACCAAAAGGAAGGAATATTTTACTCTGAAAAGTATTTTTATTTTTTTAAAGAATGTTTTCATTGATTTTTTTATCTGATTCTATCACTTCACTGGAAGAGTTACAACTTTCTAGGGCCAGCAAGAAATGCTGAGAAAATCTTAAATTTCAAGATAGGAGAAAAATCTCAGTTTTGGTTTATTGGACTATATGGCTCAAATCGATCAATTAGAATTCACAGTTTAAACAAACTTTCTTCTAAACTTATTACTTTCTTTATCAATTAATTAACTCTTTTTCGTAAGTTTGGACTTAAATTTAGATAGTTAAAATATGGACAATTTTGATCTTTAAAACAGATTAAATATTGTTGGCCATTGAAGCGAAAAAACTATATATAGTTTATATGCAGTGAAAGAAATTATTTATAATTTTTATTTGTGATCTATTAAAAATGTATAAAATAAATCCACGTGGCTGTTTTTTAGTTGAGAAATTATTCTTGGATATGACAAAACATACAAACAAGCTTTCAATAACTCATAAACAGAAAAACTTCCAGATGATTTTTGTAACGTCTCATTTCTTATGCACTCGAAATAAGATTTTTTTCTCAAAATAAGAATGCATCAAGTGTGGAACTATAACATGAATAAAAACGTTTTTTTGGACTAAAAAGAAAGATCAACTTCTTCGATGAAATTTTTTGACCAATAGTTTTGATTTAAATCACCAAAAAATGATTAAACATTCCATTTTGCGGTGAGAATAAACAAAACACGAAAAAAGATAAAATCGCTAAAATTGTGCTAATATGAAACAAAAATTGCAACAAGTGGCAATGAAATGTTTCAATATCTAAATAAGCAGTCCTAGGCCTAGGTGTAGGTATAAATATAATAAAAAAATTGATAAATGAAAAACAGAAAAGTTTCGTCGAAAACTTAATAGCCTAAGATTTTTAACCTGATGGAGAAAATAAAAATAAAATGTTCTGCAAATTTTTTAGACAGTGGATCAACCCTCCAAACCATGAAGGCAGAAAATGTACACAATTTCATTCAAGTTAAGAATCATCAATAACAGAAAATGCTTAACGTCTTAATAAGACTAGATGGAAAATAATATTTTCAAATTAAAATTATTTCTTGAAAAAAAGATCCTACTCCATCTTCACTCCATCAGAAGTTTTGTGGTTCGGTTCCCAATGGAGTGAAGATGGAGTAGGATCTTTTTTCCAAGAAATGATTTTAATTTGAAAATATTATTTTTATTAAGACGATTAGCATTTTCTGTTATTGAAGATTCTTAACTTGATCGAAATTGTGTAGATTTTCTGCCTTCATGGTTTGGAGGGTTGATCTACTGTCGGTAAGGTACAATCTCTGATGATATAGCAGATAAATTTAAAAATAATTACTTGTATTATTAACACCTAGCTAAAAATTAGCGTTATTTTCTTGAATTTAGAGTTCTTATTCTGATCCCTCTAATAGCTTAATTGGAAAAGCACCTGGCCGGAAATCAGAAGTTGTTTTGTGGTTCGATTCCCAATGGAGTGAAGATGGAGTAGGATCTTTTTTTTCAAGAAATTATTTTAATTTTAAGTAGGCTACAAGTCATAATTTCAAAATAATTAATGATTTAATAATCTATGTATTTATATGAATATAGAGCAACAATATTATAAACATCTATAATGTTTTTTTAAAAATATAATTGTCTATTTGATCGAAGGAAACACCAAGGATAATAGTTCTACTTTAATACCTACACACAAATTTGGATCTTTTTGTGCCAAGGCTGTACGATTTTTATGTGAGCAGGTTTTTCTTTTGGATTTTTTTATTTTACACAAAGATAGTAAAAATAAAACAAAATCGGAAGAAAATAAGAACACAGTAAAAAGAAAGTGTTAATGAAGCACCAATATCAGGGTATTATATACCTGCAACAGAAATTACCCTTGTGGTGTGAATGCTGCACCGTAATATAGGCTACAAATTCCCAATCACTTGGGGTGTGAAGTACCTACTACTTTGGGTACGACGCATCCGCTTCTTGGGGTACGAAATGAAAAACATCATTATCGACGCATAATATACGCGTTCATAACTTCTTAAATACTTTTCAATATTTGAAATAGCCATGTCTAAATGCATTCTTTATTATTTTGACAGCTTTGCTAATGGTATGTCATGGTCATTGAAGTTTAGTAGGTGTGTTGTTCGTTCTTTGTAAAATTGAGCCATTAGGTCTTTCATATTAAGTGGGGATATCCAAGATGCCTGCACGATGAGGGGCAAACAATAATACCAAATACATGGGACGAAACTTTATGTTCATAATAACTTGCAACATAATTATTTTTCACAAAAAGTGTATTAAGATATTATTTATATTTTTCAAAAACTATTAAATTGAATAATAAAATTGACATTTTATTCTTTAACTGTGAAAAATAATGTTTTACCAAGTTATTAACCAAATTAAGTTTTATCCTCTGGGATTTATATTACTGCTTGACCCTCATTATACAGACAACTTGCCAGCTGGCGTCACAACTTGAAATACTTGATATGAGAAATCTTAACGCATATATAACTAGAGGGAACCAGGCAATGACAGAGTTATTGGCAAAATAAAAGAGACAGACTGAGTCTATAAGTTAGCGGGATAAGTTATCTCTCCCGCGCCGCGATCTGATTGGCTGTTTACCGCTCCACTCTAAATGAAGGTTAGACAGTTTACATGTATGCGCAAGTAAAAAGCTATTTATGGAGCAAAATTGAAAAGACCAATCATGTTGCTGTGGCAGAACGCGGATATCTCTGGCATGCGCAGTAGTTATTCCTGTGTATTTTTAGGTTATTTAAGGCCATGCGTCAATTTAAAAATACACAAGAATCACTACTGCGAATGCTTGAGATATCCGCGCTTGCCCACAATATAACTTTTCATCTTGCATAATTCGTACCTCAATAAGAATGCATAGTGGAGCACATGCATGTTAAGATTACTAGAAAAGTAGAGCATATGGATGCTAAATTCCCCACGCATGAAGTTATTCGATATTTAAGTCCATGTGATGAGTATAACAGCTGATCAAGTCAGCCTTAAGATCAATATTTTTTCACCCATATTGAAAAATAAAAGTTTACATAACGCGGAAATTTTTTTCGGGAAATGTTAATAAATATTAAAGGATCGTTTGTGGTCTTGCAAAGAGCCGGAGGAAGGAAAAAGTTTATTAATGCAAATAATGATTTTCGACGGATACATTTAGATTTTACAGCAGAAGTTTGACTTTTAGCTTTCTCTGACGGTAATCATGCAATCTGCTTTACCTACAGACCCCTAGAGGTTCGAAGTTGTCTACTCGCTGCGCTAGTGCTGCTTTGACACAGCTGATACCAGACTGATACGTATGTCAGAAGAAACATGTTTATTTGCATGTCAAGTGCAAACATTAGTTTTTGAATTATTTGTGCATAATGTTCGTGAGCGATTTTTGTTGTTTTGCCTCACTTTGATCAATATAAACCTCATAACTAGCCCATTCGCAACATTGCAAATTGCTTGCAGTGTTTGACGACAGCACAGTTTTAACGCGATATCTCATTCCGTGTGGACGTAAGTTGGAAAAGAAAACTTCTACTGGTATTTTCTTCAAAAAAATTTTTTTTCAAAATTTCCACCGGAACAAAGCAGAGACATGGGCTTTACTACCTCCTCTTTCATTTCCCAAACTTTCAAAGCGATACCTCATTTCGTTTAGATGTAAGTTGGGAAAGAACAATTGAAGACCAGGTTGGGTCACGTGACCCTCTCGTCACATGGCCTTAAGATGAAAACGTCTTTCTATACGCGTAATTATAGCATTCTCAGATTTAACTGAATTAAAAAAAAAATATTAGGAAAACCTACAAATTTAATTTGAACAAAATAAGAACTATTTGGTCAAATTTTCTATTATTAGACATCAATCTAGAAAGTTTGAAATATTTTTCAAAGCATTAATTCAATATGAAAGTTGAATGTTATCATACAATTTTAACATTATTATTATTTATCATAATAAGTTAAACTTAATTAATTAAAAAAATAAATATTTAAATAAGAATTAAAAATACGAGAACTGAATCTACAATTATTTAGGGCCTATAAATCTATACAGTTTAGATAATAATTTATTTTTTGTCAATATGTAAATGTTTATTCAATTTTCGTACTGTTTGTTGCGTAATTATTTACATAAAAGTAACAGAACCTCGATTTGAACTTCTCGCCAACAAAATACGCAAATTCATGTTTATAACTCCAGCATTTAACCTTATCTAAACAGTGAATAATGCCTTAAAAAATATAATAAATATTCTACGCATTTATGCGTTAGAAAGAGAAAGAGAAAGTGAACACCGTTATAATTTTATCTGCAACAAAATATACCCCCAAGCTTTTACTGTGAAAATAGGAATCGATTTTGAAAGAAGTAAGAAATTATATTGGAAATTGAACAAGGTTACTATAAAATAAAGTGGTATTGCGGAATGAGTATGCATTAGAAATAACAAGCCCTTTTAGCTTTACTTGATATATTTCTACTTCTGATAATCGACCCTGCTCTACCCACAACCTTCTTACCCTCGTGTATACGCGCCTATCTAACTCTTCATCTATATTATTCAGAAATTACTTTTGAAATAACATATGGATTATTGTAAAAATATAATTGAAGTTAAAAAACTTAATAAATTTTTGTTACAACAATTTAAAAAAGTATAATTACTATATATAATAAAAACCTGTAAACACAAAACTTGTATTTATTCCACGTTATCTCTGTCACAACTTCGTAGCCTTTATTACATGATGTCACTCTTCATGCTGTCTATCTTATATCAATGCCAAAAGCAAAAATAAATGAATTCATGTAATATCAGAAAACATAATTTTACCAAAAAGCAATTTGAAATCATTCATTAATGGAATTTAGTAAATTATAAAATATAAAAGAATTTATTAACAATACGTGTATTGTAAGAATTGTAAATCGTGAATTAAAGAAATTCGAGGGTTTCAATGAATTCCCGAAATACATGAAATTCCTGAAATCATTGGAATTCCTGGAATTCATGGAATTAGTCAAATTCCCCAATGGAATTTAATGGAATTGAAGGAATTTACGAAATTTTTTTAATTTACGGAATTAATGGAATTCACGGTATTCAAAGAATTTAAGGAATTCATCAAATTCACGGGAGTATAAGAATTTTCGGAATTCATGGAATCCGCAGAATTGATGGAATTTACGGGAATCACGTAATTAATGGAAATCACAGTATCCATGGAAATCAAGAAATTTACTGAGTTCATTAAATTCACTGAATTCGCGGAATTCACGGAATTCATGGAATTGAAGGAATTTACGAAATTTATAGTATTCACGGAATTTATACGAGGGTGGATTGATAAGTTTCCGGCCTGACCAAGAGATGGCGCCACTAGGCCTACCTTGAGGTGGCGTTCTATAGTACCATCCTTAGATAGCT
>NC_046658.1:170593949-170599701 GCF_010883055.1 Belonocnema kinseyi | reverse complement strand
TCGCGTCAGGTTCAAGGTCATTGGAAGGTCAAATCGAGAGAAAACGGTAAAAAAATCCAAAAAAATACGCTATAGGTTTTTGGAGTCGCTAATTACGAATCTATATAGTTTATAGAAAGAAAAAATTTACAACTTTTTAATTGTGTAAACAAATATAATTTGTTTGAATAAGTAATTTTTCAAAAATACTTTTTCAATCGTAATTAATTGTATGTCTTCTATTTTATTTTATTATTTTTGTTAACAAAATATAACTGCTTGAGCGAATAATAATTGTTTAAACAAATTACATTTTTTAAAAATTAGAAGAAATGTGTCAAAATCATGTAATTATTTAACAAAGTGTACCATAGGATACGAATTTTAAAAAAACTGGACATCTATAGCTCAATTTTCAAAAACTTTGAAAATAAACAATAATTAACTGTTTAAATAATCACATAATGTTTTTAGACAAATCTACTAGTCGAAGCAATGACAAAATATTGCACTTTCATTATAAAATACTAATGTTTTTTTAAATGTTGGGGAATAAATAATTATATAAATAATTCTCATTTGTCTAAACAATTGACAATTGTTTAAAAAGTCATGGTATACATAAAAAAATTTCCATTAGTAATTATTTGTATGAAAAAGACAACGAAAATTGCTAAAAAGCAACAATAATACGTAAAAATGTAGTTTTTTAAATTTTTGGACCATATTTGGAGCGCTGCGGAAAGGGTGGTTTGGAAATGAAAGTCATTAGTATGGTTATATTTCGTAGACACTCCTCTGAAATCTCTAAAAAACTTGGCATTTTTTTATAATTCAAACGGAATTTTGAAGTACCCGGTGGCACGTGGTAATATTCGAATTTCGAAAAAAGAAATTACGGATTTTATTTCTACAGAAATGGAAACTTGGCAGTTAAAGTTTTATACAATTACGATGGTTGAAATTTCAACTGCTTGTGAATAGAAAATTCAGAAAACGTATAATGAAAATTTTAACTGTTCAGTTGAAACTTGAACTACATGTAATTGAAATTTTCGTAAAGCGAAACAAATTTTTTCGGCACAATTAGTGAACTTCGAAGCAAGTATAATTTTTCAGCGAATTGAATAGGTTTGATTCAAAATTTTTTAATAATCCTCAATCTTAAATAAAACCCATGAAGATTCTTTAAAAATATTGTATTTTGCAATTCACTAACTGTACCAAAATAATGCTGATGAGGAATCATGAATTACGTCATACGTTTATGTCGTGAAATCCATGAGCTTAATAAAGTGCATATGTGATATTTAGAAAAATAAGCAGCAACTAAATATTATATGTATGTACTTCGTTATTTTTATGAATCTTACGACATAAAGGAGGAGTCGTGGGACTTGTCACGTTGGTGAATTACAATTCTGTAAATAAACGAGATTTTAACCACAAAAGTGGTTGAATTTTCAAAATTTTTCTAACAGTGAACGTCGAGACGGGACGAGAAATGAACCAGGCGAGACCGAGCTAGGTTCGGTATTTCTTGTCTCGGACGGAATCACTATACATTTTTCAAGTGGTTGCAAAATCTCTGCGCAATATTTGTAAGATTTTTATTAATGCTTGAGAAATATTTGGGAAAGTATTGAAATCCTTGACAATATCAATTTTATACATGTATGTATATCATTTGTTATTGACTGTTTATTGCTTATTGATTATTTATAATTCATTTACATTTTTTACATGGTGTAATATTAAAAGTAAAAGGCACAGCTCTCGCAGTGAGCAAACCTCTATAACGCTACCAATATATTATTTTGTTTTCTACTTAGCATTGATCCTTCCTCGTTTTTTGTCTGCTGTTATTATGCGATTAATCCAATCAAAACCACAACTCCTTCGCGTTACATCATAGATTTCGTCTGACAGCCACTCTTCCCATGACCCGGTAACAAACGGAAAGAACGCCTAAAACATTTTCTCTTCTTGGCTTGACAAGCATATTCTTTTTCGACAATGAAGCTCTCGAATTTATTTTTATTGGCAAAGAGTTTAAAGTTGAAGTTGACTTCTTCAAAACTATTATTATTTTTGACACTTTCATCAAGGGGCTCTGGCGATTTCTCACCCTATTATTTATATTTATGTTTGTATCCATTTTTTATTGTAATATTACATCGCACATTTTAGCATATAAAGATCTTCTGGTAAGTTTCCCATTTAAATAAGCGGATATAAATTTACAAACATCAGCGTCTTTACCGTGTATCCTTCCATTTTCACAAAACAATTGGGATTTCCTATTCAACATAACTTGTAACACTTCACTTTCTTGTACCTACGCTTTTCTGCCTACTTTCGGCAGTTTAAAGTTGTGTCAATATAATAATGTAATGCACGCGGTCCCGACAATAATATTCTCAAAAGGTGTAATTGCTTTAATCGCAAAAGCCAAACTGTGACCAATTTTCTGGTAAAAAATTAACAATATAATGGTTACTGAATTCTAAATATATGTAGAAGTTTACAAGAACTTCGCAAAATGTTGTTATTCTTATGAGAAATAACGAAAGGCTTACGTAATCCTTATTTAACCAATAATTCTCAATTTTCTATTGTCCACCTATGATGAACCTCTAATTAAAGCATGAGCAATAGGTGCAAAATTATTTTAAAAAAATTTAAACTCCTACAGCGACTTTGTTTTCCGATCCACAATGTATTACTCTAAGTTTATTTTTTGGATCCAAAACCAAGGAACAGTTTAATTCATATAAAGAAAAATAATTATTAACGTTCTTCTAAATGCCTCTGTTCAAAAAATAAACATGGGGTAATCATAAATTTTTTTTACAAGAAACGGAGTCCATGGGGTTTATTATCAGTTTTCATTATATAAAAATCATTTTTCTGAATCCGAAACGATCACTTCAATAAGTTCGAAGCTAGTAAGGTTTTAAAATTTGATATAAAATTTATGGTTGAAAAATAAACTTTAATGTACAATTGAAATTCTTGAACAAGTTATTATTTCGATTTAGAGTTATAATACGACTAGGAACCATAAAATAATTCTCGAAGTTACATATCAGTTTTTTTACATAGAAATATACTGAGAAAAAGAACGTAAATCTAATTGTAATTGCTCATATTGCTTAGACAAAGAGTATAAGAATCATTATTACAGAAATTACTTTTCTCTTGAAAAATTAATAGTATACATTTGTACACACAAAGGCAACAATGATATTCAGACTTAAACCTTTATCCTCGATGAGGGAGTAAAATATTTTATCCAATTAGATCATATTTTTTCAAAGAATTTTTTTGTTTTCAATAAGGAATAAGAAAATATATATACCATCGAGCAATCGAATTATAGGAAGAATAGAAAATTGGTAAATTTAATGTTTGCCTTGTTTTTACATGTGGCACTGCAAGCTACAGATGAATTTACACGTAAATTGATCAAATAGTTTTATTATAAATATCTTCAAAGTACTGTGGCTTCATTGATTCTTGAATATTTCAAAAATATCCCAAAAGTAGTTTTGGGGTCTTGTTGTATGATACTTGGACATAGCTGAGAACCGGAAATCAAAGCTTTGGGACTACGCGACATCCACTCAAAAATTCCTGAGAAGAGACAATTGAAGTGAAGGTCCTACGTGACCAAATGCGGAATTCACAGATTTTTTAAACGAAGAGTTTGTTCACCCAAATGACTCATGGACTCTCCCTAATGAGTTTTCAATTTTTCAGCCCTGGCACGTACGCTATTGCCTCTCTCTCCCTCTATTTTCTCTCTTCGTCAGGCGCATGGCATACCGAGTCCGTCAAAGGAATTCCAATTTACGTACGTGCGCTCTTGTGCATTCACGGACATACGTACATAAACGCATAAAATAGAATCTAGGAAGTAAGGTCATGATTAGAGAAAATTTGAGATAATCCAAACAATTATTTAAGTTGAGAAGAAAAAGGGGTAATTCGTGCGTATGAATTTTAGATATAAACATTAAAAAATTATAAACAATGACTTACAATATGAGAAAAACCTGAATAACCACTTCTACTCTACCGCTCGGCTGCGACTTCGTTGTCGTACTCGCAGCTAATCGGCGAGCTCGAACGCCGTCCTGATACCACGGTGCGCTTCACGCTCGGTTTTCATCCTACGGTATTTGGGTGCGGTTTTTCTTACACAAAAACAACTTTTGATGACAGGGTAAGTAGGAAATACGGGCAGTAATTCGCGTACCCAGCAGGAAACAAGGCGGCAACGCGTCGTCTTTCTCCAACGGGGCGCGCAGACCATTAGGGCAGCCGTCCACTCCCGTCATCCAGAGGCGTCGTCGGCCGTGGGAGCCGCCATCTCGAATAGTGAAGAGAGTCGTCGACATGCGACGGGTTTGGGGAAGCGCTCCGTGGTTGTGCGAGCCAGGGGGCCACTGACACACACTCTGTCAACCGACAAGGGCGCAATCGCCAGTCAACAACTTGAGGCTGTGTGGGAGAGCCGCCACCGCCAACGTGATGGCGATCACCGCGAGCAGTTTGACGCTGACCGACATCGTATTCAGCAGAAAGCTGAGAACGCGAGGCACGCCGCCAAGAGGCAGGAACATTGGAGAAGAATCGAGGAAGTCGATTAGGCCGATCGAGCGGCCATCGCACCGCCACCGCCTGCCATCATCCATTCGGACCACCCGGAATATCGACCGATAGAGCCAAATATCTTCGTTTATGGGGCCTGGCTACTGCCAGATATCCGTCGGAGTTGGACTGACTCCCGTGACCCGCACCGCCGTCGAACCGCCACCAACTGGAAGACACACCTCGTGCTTCCTCTTCCCAAATTCCATCAGGATGGGCGTCACGCCTTTCCTCCAGCGTGCCTTTCTCGCCGCTACGGAACAAGGGAGCCTTCGAGGATTTTAGAGCCCCTCCTCATCCCCTGTAGCCTTCGTCACCTCGACCGTGGGACCTACGGGTGCCACTTTCATCGCCGCCACTTTCGCCGAATAGACTTCTCGACGGACGGATTCCAGTGTCTTCCAGGTCTCCCCGTGCCGCCGCGGAAGCTCGGCCAACGCCGCCAGCAGAGCCTTCACCACCGGAATTGTTCTCCTGGTCAGTTCCGTTTTTTTCCGCCTGCCCACACCTTAACGCAGGAATTGCGCCGTAATCTACGATTGGATTCATGCTTAACCTTTCGTGATTTTCATGGAAATTGACTTCAACAAAAAGGTCATTGGTGGTCGTACATCAATCCAGTCCCTGCCGGATTGGTAGCACCACTTGGGCCTACCCTCTCTAGCGCCGCTGCGTTTCTTAGGAGTTAGCCCCATCCTTCTCCACGTTTCCTCTTTTCCTTCCCCTCTCACCATCTTCCACAATATTTCAAAAAGCCGCACTCGACGACCAAACATAGGCCTAGACAAATTAATTCCCCGTCACCACTGGGCGTTCTCTCTCTCGCATGGACAGTCTGGCGGCCTGCAGACACTCCGTAAGATTGACATCCAACAGGTGCAATTGCCACAACACACGAGCCAGACGAATCCCCCGCAAGGTATGTGACAACTCGACCCTTGGCTTGCCGAACGCGAGAGAAACAAGAATACGAACGGTTAAAACCGCGGGAACTAGTCCACGCCGGATCAGCGCCCGATTAGAGCGAATCGTCCCGTTCCACAGAACCTCCAGCTTTCCACCTACACTGCGGATGTGCCACTCCTTCGTGCACTACCTTTCCCTCACGACGTACTTC
>NC_046658.1:170592313-170593891 GCF_010883055.1 Belonocnema kinseyi | reverse complement strand
CATATTCTTTCTTATCACATACGGGTAGAGAACAATCTTTTCATGTAGAAATATATGAACGCAACTTATGTTTTAGCCTAAAAAACCATTTAACTGTAATACTTTTTTTTCTCATTTGCATGTACCTACTCGTTTATCTTTTATAAAAGTTTTCAAAATTGCGCAAAGACTTCATAGTTAGCATGCCTGCCACATCTCCATGGGATTATTAATTAAAAATTAACCATGCAACATTTAAGATTTTTGAGAATTTTATTATTTTTAAGAAATTTGTTATCTCTGATGCAATATGATAGAGCATATAAAAAATGTTGAATATCAAGATTAAAATTTAACAGTTTCAATTAGAGTAAAAACGAAATTTGAAATCCTGTTAAGCGTCCAATAATCAAATTAATATCTAGAATTCCCAATTTGCACAACCACCATAAAAATTTCCAATTGTAATTTGGAAAAAAATACTCTCTAAATTCATTATTAATAGAAATCAATTGGTTCTTTACCTATGAATACAAATAATAAAAAAATACAATAAAACACAAAAAAAATTTATACAGAGAGCCGCTCCTTTGACTTTTGCGATCATAACATCAATATAACTCATTTTTTACCAAATGTAATATAATTTTACGTCGAATTAGCTATAGTTTACGGGGCCATGTCAATTTATTAAAATATTGTCGAAAGTAACGTCGCCTTTCGATGTTTTAAGCAAACTTGAATAAATTAGGAAATAATGTAAATTTGTCAAAGTTTAATAGCTAATTTTCCAGGAAATTCTCCATAATATTTTGCTAAGTAGTTTAGATATTTTTTAGTATTTTTTCCCTAGATCCTACCCTTGGATCGTTTTTCTTATCGTATTATCAAAATGTTTTGTAATACAGTTATCCAATAGAGTACCCTTTCTTGCAATAGTTACGACAATTCTTGAAATAGACTTAAAAACTTCTATCAATCTCAAACGTAAGAAATATTCACGAAAAATTAATTGTTATCTATTTTACCTGATACTAAGATTTTGATTAGGATCTAAGACAATATTTGGTTATTGCTTTGAAAATCGGTCTTCAGGTTCGTTATCAGAAATCCGAAAACACATAGCAGAAGAAATTTCAAGTGATGATACTTATTTTCATGATAACTTGATATTTAATGTACAGAATTCCGGAAAATAAAGCTAAGAATCCGCCGACCAAATTTTGACATTCACCTTGAATTCCGTTAATTTTTTCATTTCGTAAATTTCTTGAATATCATGAATTTCTTGAATTTCGTGAATTCCGTACATTCCACGGATTCTATAAATTCGAAAAGTTTGGTGAACTCCTTAAATTATATCAATTCCTTGAAATCCTTCAATTCCATGAATTTCTTCATTCCGTGGAATTTTTTTCATTTCGTGATTTCCGCGGTTTCATGAATCTCGTAAATTTCTTGAATTCTGTGAATTTCGCGAATTTCGTGAATTACTAACATTCTACGAGGGTGGATTGATAAGTTTCCGGCCTGACCAAGAAAAACAACGTTTTTAAGAATTTTTTTTTTTATTTCTCAACATAATCTCCTCCAAGGCTG
>NC_046658.1:170577031-170592213 GCF_010883055.1 Belonocnema kinseyi | reverse complement strand
TTAATTAATAATAATATATTTGAAAATATTTGTCGGTATTCTGATTAATTTGCCCTGCATTCTTTTTAATTCTTTACAGTTATCTTTAGTTTTTTAATTCACTTCAATACTTCGAAATTTACTGAATTCCACTTAAATCAATGGATTTCTTTTAAGCATCAAAAGTTTTAATTTGCGAAAATCGAGTTATGGCACCAAACTAGCGCGCCAGTTAAGTAGTTTTCAGCTTCAGGAAAAGTAACTTTAAAGTAATATAATAGCCTTGTTCCATATTTTCCATCAGAGTTCTGACAAGCTCAGACTTACAAAGATAATAGAAATTTTATTTAGTTCACTCTTAGATTTTGAAGAATGCAGAACTCGAGTGAAAATGGAGTTAAAGATCATATTCAGCGAGAAAGAAAAGAGCGTCTGGTGTAAAATAATTTCAAATATAAGGAAGTGTCTATACTTAAATCGACAGGAGAAAAGTCTTGGCCATGTAGGAACAATTATTGTTCGGCACGTGTATATACTTCAAGAGTTGATCCAGTTTTTTCAAGAGAAATGAGCGATCATAAACGCGAGCCATATGGCGACAAAACGATAAACAGAAATATACCATTAACGACAGCGTCAAGAGAAAAATAGATCATAATTTTTGCGAGAGGCCGTTTAAAATAATCCACAAGGAATTGGATTAAAACTCTGTCCAATTACTCACCCGAAAAGATGTCAGGAGAATAAGCAGCAACATCGCATACAACAAATCAACGAAAACGCCCAAAGAGCCGAAATCAACAATCGATGTACATGACCGAAATTTTAAGTGCTGTGAAAAACATTTTTTACAATTATTCAGGTTAGACTCCTATGTGAATGGATATTACATTCCACTTGTCTTCTGCTTATTGACGAACAAATCGGAAAGGACATACGCTGACGTCTTTCGCGTTTTAAAGGAAAAATCTTAAAGTAAGGGCTTGGACAAGCTGGAGCCGAAAAATGTTCTTTTCGATTTTGAAATATCCATGCCTTCGTACCCGAAACAAGTTTTTGCGCATGTGAACATCATTGGGTGCCGATTTCATCTGGGGCAGTTGTGGTAAGTAAATCCAGAAATTTAAATTTGTTGTCTACACGAATTTCAAAATATCTTATTTATCTATGAAATAGTGAAACCAAAATGCCAGGACTATTGTTTTGATAAGTGATGAACAATTGTATTTTAACTTAAGAATTAATTTATAATATTTTTGCCCAAAAAATAATTAATTAAGCCCTTGCATTTATGTTAAAAATAACAATTTCTGACGAAAAATATAACATATAGTTTCTCAAAAAGAATAAAAATAATCTGTCAATATTTTTCAAGAGATAATAACATGAAAAGTGTTCTGATTCTTATTTAACGAAAATGAAGCAGCTGACCACGGAAAAAAATAATTTTTCACATCGCTACAGAATCGTTGAAGGAGTGCAATAAAAAACCGTACAAAAAAATACATCGCGACGAACATAGGTAAAACCTCCTTCTTTTTGAAGTTCGTTAAAAATAAGGGCAATAGAGCTTCGGATCTCTTTGGTAATTATTATTTTGAAAAAAAGGTCAAAACGTATGTCCGTTCTTGAGAAGTAATAATTAGAAAATATTTTTACTTTGAAAGTGTTTCCTGAATATTCCTACATTTTAGCTTTGGCATTATTGTACATTGAGGTCAGCGGGAGCTATCGAAAAATTACGAAAGTGTTTACTTTTTTCTTTTCTTAAATTCGGTAAATTAGAAAAAATACATTTCAGACACAACTCATTTCAATTCGATCAACGATTATTCCGAATACTACTCTACAATGGAGTACCTGACAGTACGAGAAAAAATTGAAATGGGTCTGGTGTATGGAGAAGCCTGAAGAATTCTTAATAATTTTGTCAATCCCTACGCTCAGCGATTTCCAAATAGAATTGTGTCACGTGCTTCATTTTATCGTACCGATGTAAGTGTTTAATCTAAGAAGAAGACCCTACAACAACAGTCATTGGAGAAAATAATGAAATTGCTGTATTAGCTGCAGTGGCCAATAATTCTCACATATAAGTGCATTAAAGCCGAAGGTCATCGTTTTGAGCACTTATTTTAATTAAAAGATGATTCCCTGAGTTCCTCGAATTGTGAGAGGCGAGAGGAGTCACGTTAATCAAGCACTCCAAAGGGAACAGAAAACTGTTACGTGCACGTCGTTGTTCCTGAGTGACGCTAAAAGTAGTAGTTTGTTAGTAGTAGTGATGCAGAATCGTAATCGTGCATTCCCAGTAACAGTAAAATGAAGAAAAAATTGAATTTCTTCGATTACAACGCCATCTATCGCGAAACGAGAAAAAAGTTTTAGACAAATCCTTCGCATTGTTATCCAAAGAATTCGAATATGCAATAAAAAATAGGGGTTCCCATTTAAGATCTCAAGGTTGCCGCCACCCCCAGTGGGCGGTATGGGGCAACTGATGTCAACATCAGTGTATGTACTCCTCAGATTGATTAAATTTTGATCCATAACATTTTTTCATAGAGTGCTTATTTTTCGAGATATTTTAAAGTGTCAAGTTGAAAAATCACCCTGTCTTTTTGGAAATTTTAATACAATTTAAATGATTCAATAAACATTTTATGGACTTTTAAAAGGAATTGCTATTAGAAGGGCTGACCCTTAAGTTTATATCTTTTAGGAGACATTATGAGACTTGCAACCACCTCTTGCGTGGTCAGGAGAGTTGAGTGCAAAAAGAGTATCCAAACTCTTAAAAGTCGTGACGCATTTAATCAGAAAATTTTCTGGAGAGGAGAAAGAATTTTTTTTGTTACTCAAAAATTATCTTTTATATTTTGTGCGAAAACAAGATGGGATATGAAAGAAAAATTTATCGAAAATTTTCAAAGAAACGCAAGATAAAGAAAAGTGCCAACAGTATTTTATTTAGAGCTTTCTAAAAAGAATAACTCAGCTTATTTGACTTTTCTGCATATCTAGTCTTGTTTTTGGACAAAATGTTAATTATGATTTTTCAGTGATAAACAAAAATTTGTTTCTCCTCTCCAAGGCGCGGGCTCAAGGTAAACTTCTTCTTATTCTTCTTTGTTTTTCGAAGGTTAGGCTATAGGAGCGAGCGGATTAGTTATAAGGTGTGGATGGATGGTACTTTGTAAAACCACCAGGCCGAAAAATAAACGTTCATCTAAATATAATTAACATTAATTATTTCTTAGCCTCGTCGCAAGTTTAATAATACAGTGGAAGGATTTGAAATTCATGTCAGATAAAAAAGAACAACATTTAAACTTTCAGATAGCTGAGTGAGTTAAGGCGACGAGACAGAATTACAGCAACATATTTTGACTTTATATCACAAAATCCACACCCGGCATGTCTTTAATATTTGTATAAACTTATTTTTTATTATCATTTTTTTTTACCGCTACATTTTTTTAATAATTGCAAGAAGGAACTTTTGGATTTAAAATCGATTTCAAATATTTGCAATTCTAAATAAAGTGTAGAAAAAAAGTCTTTTTCTCATGGGAAATATGTTTGATACTTGCTTGTGCTTACTGAGCCTCTGAATCTAAAATATAATTAATATAATTAATTTCGTTTTTTGTATTTAATAACATTGTCTTTATAATTTGTGGCTTAATACTTTTATTAGTATTTATAGGTTTTTTATCATAGAAATACACTAGAAAACAAATTCTGTTAAAAGTCTAATCCCAAATTTTGAACATTTTCTGCAGTTCCAGTTTCGATTCCCGGGCATTGTCGATTTGTTCTCTTGTAAAGCTTGTATATTTAACTCACTAGAAGTTGGCTAGTTACCGAAAACATAATATGTTAAAAAATCGTTGATTAAAATTAACCAAACCATTAAAAAATCTTCTTTGGTATACAAAAATGTGAAAAATATTTCTGTTTAGTATAGATTTCGAATTCAAGAATTTTTTATTTTCGACCCAGCCTAACCGATCACGTTAGGGAATTCATATTTTTGTTGAATTTCGTGTATGACATGAACAAAGACATGTTTCGACGATTGAATATTTAAGGCCCATAAAAAGTTCGTGACCATTTATCTAATAGTGAATAAATTCGCACTTGCTATTGGAGGATCAATTCTGATACTGGAAAGGCGAATGGTTTTGACCACAGTTTCCATAGTTCTCCCCATAGTATACAGAGCTTAAGCTTCTTGCTTCTTGTAATTGCTATAATTTCAAAATATGGAATATTATCATTCTAAATTACCAAGTACTAAATCGAAAATTTTGTATGTTTTACATTTTACTCATCATAAGATGCAAAGACCACTCGCTGACCAGAGTCAACAGTCGCAGGTCAGTTAAGCGATCTTGTCACTCTTTTACTAAAGCAGCAAGAAGAATTCCTTAATGAAATACATTTTTTAATTTTCGGGCTGTAAGTCTGCTGAATTAACTACGGGATAAGTATACTCTAACTCGTACAGGAAATACTTACCTAACGGGTTTGGTCATGACAGTCCGATCTTGAAATTAAAGTAATATGTGAGACTGTTTCTCATTTAAAAGCATCGAAACTTTTCGCCTTTTTTAATATTTGTTCTTATTTATGGGTTTTAAGTTTTTAGTGTGATTCTTTGATTGAATGTTCTAAAATATTATTTTTTTATGATTGCTACATTGGCATGGTGCAGTGCTGCCAACCCTTAAAAGTGGTTATTTCACTGAATCATTAACTGACCTTCCACTGGTTGTCAGCGACCCATTTCTAGCTATTTGAATGAGTGAAATTTCACTGATTCAGATTTAGAGAGTACATAGGTAGCTAGAGCAATATTGAGCACCGCCTTAATTTTATTCTAGAAATTTATTGTTGCTAAGTTTGGGACCCTAGAAGATAATTTAAAAATGAAACAATCGTCAGTGAACAGTTCAGGCTGAGTTAGTAACAATTAAATACGGTCACAATCCAAACCAAGGTTGTGTTTATTGCAACCGCTATAAATTATCCACCTATAAAATCCTAAGGCTTAAGCCGATGTTCAAATTGCATGTAATTCTTTAGCTTTTTATCATTCTTTTTTAAATATAAATTAAAGGTTAATGGAATTTTTTTCATAAATATGTACTGAATAGTCTCAAAAATTTTTGTAATTTAAATTCTAAAATGCGATTTTACGGACCGTCCTATCATGTATTAATTATTGTAGCACAATTTGTCATTTTACTTTAGAAAGATCTTTCGTTTAATGAGGGCTGTTATCAGAAAATAATTTTTTCGAATTTTGTATATTGAAACAATAGCACGAAATTTTGACGAACTTCTCCAAGTATAAAAATATGTGATTTCAGTTGAGGGGTGATTTTTGAATAATAGGGGTTGATTTTGAAAAGATTGGTGAAGGGAAAATAGAAAGCCCTTATTTGGGGCATAATTATTGCTTGGCTAGTTTTCTGTAATTTGCATCATTTTGACTGAGGGTAGTTTTTTGGTCATAGGAGTTGATTTTGAAAAACTTATTTTTTTATTCTTTATATCTCTAAATGAGCCCCTAATTATGGTATGAAAGTTTATTTGATAAAGTCGATGCTTCCATTGCTTCCGCACGATGCACGGCTAGCTTCAAGTCAAGCTGGCAGTGCCTGTCATTTTTTAGAAAAATTGCAGAGCATTAAATTTTTTTCGGCATTAAATGAGCCCTAAATGACCCCTTAATTATGGTATGAAAATTAATTTGACAAAGTCGACAATAGTCTCGTTTCCACATATGACACTGCAAGCTTGAGGTCAAGCTGGCAGTGCCAAGCATTAAAAATTGTATAAAAAAAGTTACAAATTTGGCTTCCGAATAAAACAAGATCCCTTGATGAGCCCTTAATTATGATGTAAAAAAGGATTTAATAAAGTCAATTCCTCTCCTGTTTTCACATGTGGCACTGCTGGCTTGAGGTCAAGCTAGCAGTGCCAGTCATTTTTTGAAAAAATTGCAGAGAATTAAATTTTTGTTTCAGGCATTTAATTTGCCCTAAACGAACCCTTAATTGAAGATCAATAAAAATTTTGATTCAGCAAAATGACCCTCTCAGGTTGACGTACCTGATTTAGCTTATACTTCAGATTTTTTTATACTTCAAGCTAGGTTAGCCGGGAGCGTTTGGCATTAGGGATCCGGAATGGAAAACTTTATAGGGTTCTAACTCGCAGCGATTAAAAGTTTTCATAGCATGCTATTATAAATAGTTTAGTGATTGATCCAAAAACCAGATTAGACGCATTGGGAAGCAAGTGTTTCGTAGAATCTTAAAATTTCTTAGAAATTGTCAGAGTAATTCAATTTTCAACCAACTCAACTG
Organism: Belonocnema kinseyi; assembly: GCF_010883055.1. Classification (NCBI taxonomy): domain Eukaryota; kingdom Metazoa; phylum Arthropoda; class Insecta; order Hymenoptera; family Cynipidae; genus Belonocnema; species Belonocnema kinseyi. The sequence goes on along the minus strand of NC_046658.1, from coordinate 170,585,854 downwards.
CAGTTAAATTATTAACTAAAGAAGATGTATTCTAAAAGAAAAATGTAATAGTTGATATTTTAACACAGAAAAAGTTTTCTTTTGAAATCAAAAACTGTTTCATTAAACCAAAAAGACTTATTTTCAATCAAATAGGTGATTTTTCAAACAAAAACATTTTTCGAGGTAAAAAATGTTTAACAAAGAAGATTAATTTTCTACCAAAAAATACGAATACGAAGAAAAATACATAAACCTTTAATCAATAAGTTGAATTGTTAAACAAAAAAGAAAGAAAAATTTATCCAAACACTTGAATTTGCAACTAAAACTTCAAATTTTTGGTAATAAAAAAATTAATTCTCAACTTTTTAAATTTTCAACTAAAATTTTTCACTGAAAACCAAAAAAATGTGCTTTCAGAAAAATGGTTAAAGTTTCAACCAAGCGTTTCAATCGTTTAGCTAAAACGGATAATGTGAACTATCAACAAAAAGTTCATTTTTGACCAAAAAGGTTTAATATCGAACCAGACGGTTACATTTCTCAAAACAAACAAAAAACTTATCAAGAAAGAACAAAAATGCAACTAAATTATTGTATGTTTTATCTAAAATACGAGTTATACAAAAGGATCTTAATGCTTGATATAAACAAATAAAATTTATTAGGACTGTATACAGTAATTGGAAAAGGTTATTACAAAAATGTAAAAATTGAAAAATATTGAGGGAAGTTTAAGAAAATACCATGATGATATAACATTCTTAACTCTATTGAAGTAACAGAAGGTCGTATTTTGAAATTTTATACGCGGCGTAGCTCTTCTAAATCCGAAATTCTAGTTTTTGCGATGGCGCCTGCCTGTCTGTCCGTCCGTCCATCCGGTTCACAGTGCAAAAAATTACTTTTTTGGTTTAAAATGAAGTAAAGCCAACAAATATTGACCGATTTTGACAAAACACTTTTGAAAAAAGGTGTGTAAATTTATAAGAGATTTGTGGATCCTGATTTTGAAATTAGGCCTTTAATTTTTTATAAATAAACAAATATGACCACGAAAATGGCCATTGTTTTCTACTTAACGTTCCCGATGCTCTTAAATAACAGGAAAGTTGTTGAAATCGCCTAAGCTACCGAGTAACATTAGATTAAGATCTTTCAATATTATATATTGCAATAAATTAGGATGAAGAAAATATAACATTTATGAAATTTCTTCTTCTTAATTTTGATATTATAAACCAATTCAATGAATACATGAATTAATCAGGCATTTTCTAAAGATAAATTCATTTATTTCTATGTCAATTTTTTAAATCAGGAACTTTATGATAATTCTTGCGAGATTCATAATTATTGATCAATTTTAAGATTTTTAAAGACATTTATTAAACAAATGCTTTATTTAGGCATTTGTAGGCTGAAAAATTCGTTTTTTCAATGCCAGTCCTTTCAGTTTGAAACTTCTTGATAATTTCAGCAGAATTAAAAATTATTTGATAAATGTTATAATTTTTTTAAACAAAGGACCCCAATCAAACTGCAATCAAACGTAGCCCACTTTGTATCCTTTCCCCACTTAAAGCAGTAATTGTATCAGCTATAGCAAAGCCTTGCACGCTTCGGCTCCGCCGCTGCGAGAAGAGGACGATATATATGATTGAGAAAATCGCATATGATTATAAACTTATTTCAAAACCATTGGTGCTCCGAAACAGTGAGTGTTGCAGTTGATTTCAAATCTTGAGCGCTTAGCGTTCTACCGTTGCGAGAATTGGTCAATATAAATGTTTCAAACAATTCCATATAATAAAGGCCCTATTACGGAACCAATACTGCCCTTAAACTGTGAGTGTTTCAGTTGATTCTAAATATTTAGCGCTTAGCGTTGGATCATTGCGATAAGAGTTCGATACATGTAATTAAGACAATTGCACATCATTAAAATCTTATTTTAAATCCGATGCTGTACGAAAAGAGTGACTTGCAGTTAATTCGAAATATGGAGCGCTTCGCGTTTAAAAATTGTAAGTAGTGGGCGTTATATATGATTCGAACAATCAAACTTGATACTGAACTTATTTGATAACCTTTTCTGCCCTGAAACACTAAGTGTTGCAGTTTTTTGAACATATTAGGCGCTTCGCGTTTGAACGTTGCGACAAGCGGACGATACATATGATTGGTATTAACGCACTTGGTGCTCACCTGATTCAAGCATCATTGCTGCCCTTAAATTGTGAATGTTGCATTTTAGTCAGAATTTCGAGCGCTTAGCGTTCAACTGTTGCAAGAATCGCGCTCTGTGAGACAGACGTAATGTTTACTGCATTTTAATGCACGATACTGATTTTGTCGTCGTTTTTGCTTGCAATGCTATACGGATATGTCTTATGATCTGATTTTGAGCGCTTGGCGCCGTATAGCGTTAAAACTGTCCATTTTTGGTTTGAAATTTGTTTATGGATTCTGAAATTTTCATGAAGTTGCCAACTGAAAGAACTCGCATTGAAGAAAACGAATTTTTCTGCCGAAAAAGAACCGACTAATGCATCTGTTTATTAAATTCGTTTTACGAAATTATAAGTTTAAATAAAAAAATTATGAATTTTGCTAAAATTATTATAAAGTTCCTCATTAAAAAATTAACATCGAAAAAAACGAATTTTTCTATCGAGAAATGATTAATTAATGCATGTGCTTATTAAATTTATTTATAATATTAAGGGCATGTGACACTTACAGTTTCCCCCGCTTTTTTTCCACAAAAATGAAAATGTTTAAAAACTGAATTCGGAGATGCTATAAAATATCATAACGGACGTCCCCGGACTCTTTTTTGAGGGATGATAACATAAAAATTGATTGTGCTAAATAGAAATTTTGTGCATATGCATTATTTTGAGGTTACGTCGTTTTTCATATCTACCTTTCCGATAATCTGAAAATTATTTATGAAATAAACTTTTTTGATTGCTTGCAACCAAGATTAGTTCCGGGAAATTAGTTACTATGTTTATTTGTAAGTCCAAAGTTTTCGTCAAAAAACATTTTTTAGTTTGGAAGTAACGCTCGGGTGAATTGTAACACACATAACCTCGAAATATACACGTACGTTGTTAGCAATATAAAAAATTTGTTGATAAAGAAACACAAAAAAATTATGCGGGGACGTCCGTTAGCATGTTTCCTATCATTTCCCAGATTTTGAAGCCAAAATATTTCTTATCCTAGGAATAAAGCCGGGGAATCTAAAACTGAAAATATTGATACTATTTGCTAAGCGCTATCCAAATTAATCACATTTTTGAGACAAAATATTTATTATTCTAGAAAAAAAGCCGGGGGAACCTAAAACTGGTAAAATCGACAATTTTCTAAGTATCACATGCCCTTAAGAATAATTAGCTCAAGTAGAAATTTCTTCATAATTATATTGCTTTAATCCAAATTTCTTGGAGTATAATTTAAAAAAAGAACATAAAATTATTAAAAATCGTTAAAAACAACATTTTTCAAGAATGAATTTGTTTATAGAAATTTTTTTTATATAATATTAGAACATCTTCAAATACCAGCATTTTAATTCTGTAATACTTTGAACATGGAATATTTTACAAACGGAATAAAACAGTATCATAGAAACAAATTTAATATTTTCAAAATTATTATATTATTTTAAACAAAAAAATGTATTTTCTACTATAAAAATGGCTTCTCAACAAAATAGTTGAATTATCAACACAAAAAGGTAAATTTACAACAAAAAAGGGTTAACAAGACTTCAGTTGACTTTCCAGATCAAAATATGAGTTTTTAAAGAAGAAATAAGTTTCTACGAAAAAAATTAAATTTTCAAGCCAAACTTGTATTCTGATCGAAGTAAGATAAAATTTGTACTAAAAAAGAAAAATTTTCATAAAAACAAACAATTTGTGGAGATGAACTTTTCTTCGTAACTCATTGATAAAAATCTATAACTATGCGTTTAAAAAATGGTGGAACTTTGCTACGAAAAATTCTTTAGCTCCTTTTCAACCAAGAGTTTCAGATATTTTTAATTTTCTTACTGAGGAATTTAAGAAGGGATCTTTGTAACCTAAAGTTGTTCTCGACTACTTTTCTTCGAAACCTGAAAAAAATGAATTAAATTTTCAAGATTTATTGATAAAGCTTACAACTATTATTGCTCTTGTCTCACGTCATAGGATGCAGACTTTTTCACGTATAAATATTGACAACAATAGAAAACATACATCCAGTATTAAAATTCTTATTCCAGAGCTGTTTAAAACAACGGGAAAAATCAACCCTAACCGATGGTAATTTAACCTTATTGCAAGGTTAAAAACTCTGTGCTGTATCAAAACTAGAGACTTATTTATTCAAGTCAAGTTTCATGATGCCACATCAACAGCCGACAGGCTAAGGGTAGACCTAGACGTCATTATAAAATCTACAAACATTTGCAATGTTTTACAAGCGGACTATTATGCAAAATAGATTAAGTTTTGCTGCTTGCATCTTAGATGGCTAGTTTGATTGACATATCTTTTGTATGTGTTTAAGTTCTTCAGAAACGTTGTTCTGTCTTTAAATAATTCTTTTTTTCTGCCTTAATTTTATGTTTAATTTTTTCTCTTCTGAAATTGCCCGCAGTTGCTTTCAAAATATACGTGTTGATCTAGAGGAGGAGGTTGGAATTGTATAAGTGCTTTGAAAAAACTTAGAAATTTGAATTTTTTAAGTGAGTTAAAACAGTTGCACAATTACAGCTCTGTTATGTTTGAACAGAATTTTAATGAAAAACATGATGATGAAAGATATAAAATGATATTAATATCACAGAAGGATACTCTTGACACCTACAATGCCGTTATCTAACATGTATCTAAGATAACGACTACTTATGTATACATTTGCACTCTGATGATTTAATGGAATATTCCGTGGATACAGTTGTGAACTAAATTATTAACTGAAGCATTAATTAATTTCGTCTCCACTTTGCGAACATGCAGATGAGCTATAATTTCGTTTTCACTTTAGCGGCCTTGCTCAATTCAATTGGTAAATATAAAAAATTATAACCTACAAATACAAATACATTTACCTAATTTAGCAATATAAAAAATATTTTGTTGTGTTTCTGCTTCTTCTCGATCGATTTACTGGCATTGATATTGAATAAAATAAGAAGCAAATATACATATGATTTCAGTTTCTTCAGGGCTTAAAACTAAAAATGTTAAAAAAATTATATGCTGAAAAATTCATTTTATGAATTAAAAAAAATTATTTTCTATGCGAGAAATATTTTAGCAAGGACAAAATTAATTGAATATGTCCCTCTCGTTATTATTAATTTACAATGAAAGAAAGAACCAAATTTTTAAAAACTGTTATCTGCTGTTCTCTGCTGTCGGTTCTGAGTAGAGTCAAATTATATTACATACCACTATTCCCATAAAGCAGATAATAATTTTTAAGTATACGATAATATTTTTTTTGAATTGCACAAAAAATTGCAGTTACATGCATGTAGTTAAATTTGCAATCAAAAGGGCCAATTTTTCAGCAAAGTAATTAGTTTTTAACAGAAAAATTAAGTTCTCAATTCAAAAATGAGAATATGTGACCGGCCGCGAAGAAGGGGTTCTGTGGCGCGGTAGCTCCATTTTTCAGGAGAAGAGATTCAACAGGCGCTCCAACACAGGATCTCCAAAAAAGGGTCTTGCTTTGCAACTAAATATTAAGATAAACCATTATTTTTCATCCTGCTGGCTACATTTTCACGTTATAATTTTATTTGCAATCATATAGTTGTATTTTCAACATACAGACATATTCTCAACCAAATAATCGAATTTTCAATTTTCAAACAAACAAACATCAATTTTTCACAAGGCACGTGAATTTTAATTCTGTAAAATTTCAGTTTTAATCCAAAACAATACATTAGAGACTATCTATTTCTTAAACGAAATTAATCAATCCTATATTTCGTTTTGCAGAATTGAGTTCACAGTCCGAAGGGAATCCTAGCAGCAAACGTAATTATCCTTCTTTATCTTCTGCCAGACCAAATTCGCCTGTTCGTATATCTCCTGCGGACCCTCCTGTTCGTGAACGGTCCAGGTCACCAAGCAGACCTCCTACCAAACTACTTGGATATTCATTTAAAGAACTTGGACATCTTCGACTTATTCCGCGTAGGAACCCGAATCGCCAATTTGAATTTCGAAGATATGTTATTCCTGCCGGTAAACCAATTATAATGCGAGAAGCACGTGAAAGCTTTGCTTTTGAACCTAACCAAGAGCATATTGTATTATCAGCAGCAAATGGTGATATTTTTGCAATATTGGATCATAGCGAGCTTCTTCGTGGAATATATCGAAAGGATTCTAATTGTACGCGGGTAAAAATGAATATGATAAATGGCGCAATTGACAATATGACACCAGTTGAAGTTAGGGATTGTCCCGTAGGCAAAAATCACCCAATCTTCCCACAATCTTTTATTACGGTTGTAGCAAATGAAGATTCACTACATTCCGACAGAATGATAATAATATCGAATCCTAATGTCAAACGCACTCATGGCTCTTCCTCTTCTACCAGACAACATGCACCTGACTCCAAGTCTTCTGAGGATGCTTCGCTTCGGGCCAGGCCCAAGTCTCCTCCAGGAAGGCCTCCTTCTGATCAAGTACTTGGCTATGCAATTCAACAACTCGGACACATACGGCTTATTCCTCGCTCAAATCCGAACCGGCAATTTGAATTTCGTAGATACGTTTTTCCTGTCCAAAAACTACTTTATTTGAAGGCAGGCAATTGTAAATATATTCCAGTACCAACCCGAGAGCATATTGTATTATCAACATCCACTGGTGATGTTTTCGCAATATTGGAGTATACTGGCATTTTTCGTGGAATGTATCAGGTGGTACTTAAAAGTCATCCGAGAATAAAAATAAATATGATAAGCCGTGCAGTTGAGAATATGTCAGAAGATGAAATGAAGGAATGTCGTGTTGGCAGAATCTTTTCTAATCCCTTCACTCAAGTTTCTGTGAATGAAGATTCACTGCAGACTCTTTATCACTAATTTATTGATAAAAATTTTAAACTAATGTATAATAATCTTAGGAATCAGAAGTTTAATTGAAAATGAATTAAAACATTGGAACTTTAATTTATTAGATAGTCGCAAGGTCGCACTATTTACGCACAGCGATACACACAAGCAAGCAAAATCAAATAGCATAATTCAAAGTAACTTTTAAAATGCAATCCCAAACAATTGTAAACATATTTTCAACCTTCAGTATCCAAGAAATTCAATACGAAAACTGTAAGACATATTTATATCAATTTTTGTTAGGTGATTTCCATATTAAAGATTAGTAATAAAAGTTTGTTATTTAATATTGTTTGTTAATTTCATTTTAAAAAACGCAACAAACAAATGTGAGTTACTGAAATTAACTAATAGTTTTGCGAATTTGTGAATGCATACATTTTGTATGCATTTTCGTACACAATAATCCCCCACGAGTCGACCTTTTTCAGAAACAGATAAAGAAAATGTGTTTATTACAAATTAATTTTAGAACTCCGAATAATTACAAAATACTGAAACCGAAAAACAGGTTTTCGCAAATGAATATGCCTGTATGTCTGCCTACCTTTCTTTTTTTCTGTCTATCTGTCTGTCTACCTAAAAAATTTTCGCAGAGAATTAAAAAGGAAGATTAGAAAAATCAATATTTTTCTCTCTATTAGAAGCTCTGCAAAAGATCCAAAATTCGAATTTTGATCCGAAAGACGCAGAATATGAAACAAGTTTTGGAGAAGAACTTGAGGTGCGGAAAAAAGCTTTCACGATGAATTGTAGCTTTTAAAATTAATTTGTCCACGATTTTCTCCATGCCTGGTCATAAAACTTACTACAATCTACATAGTACAAATCTAAGCAATGTCGATTGTTCAAAAATATTAAATACCTTAGCTGACTATTTTACAAATAGATCTCACTTCTTGCACCTCATAAGAAGTAGGATTAATTATTTAAATTAATTCAGACGAAAAATAATCATGCTACAATTACAAATGCATTGGAAATTATAGATGAGATGTTCTTATATTTACCGACATGATTAACCGAAAATACGGAAATGTGAAACAGAGTGCTGATTAGGATCTTCTTTGGTCAGTCAGGGTGAAATCCACCCCAAAATATTTTTGAGCTCCTCGTAGATTGCTCTAAAGATTATATCTCAAAATTAGATTAGATCGCAGATTGTTTCACATATTTAGACAGCTAGTTTCGGTTAAGAAACTAAAAGATCATATTTTGCAATCCTTAAATTAGACCTTGCAATTTTTTAGATTTATTGGACTCATGAGTGGAGTGAATTTCGCCCAGTGTGACTATCATGCGATTCTACTGAAGTCTGACTAATTAGGGGTCAACAATGTGACTGCTTTATTGAGCAATTGGTGAATAGAATACAATTGATGAACGCTGTTCAAAATCATGCAGTTTATATACCAATTTAACACTCCGTTACACGCGCTGTATCTAACAGATACATAGTTGAGCGTTCTTGATTACTAGTGAGGCGCGTGAAGGAATACGTCGTCACCCACCCTCCTATTCCTCAAGCTCGCGTTACTAAACAGTTCGGTCCAGCGTTGGTGGACGATCTATGCAACTGAGAGTGGCCTTTCGCTAAGTGTATCTCACAGATACAACGCGTGCTGAAATGTAAGTATTCTATAATTTTTACTTTTAGAATCTAAGCTTACAATTTTTTTCTCGTTTAAGTTTTG
>NC_046658.1:170573273-170576931 GCF_010883055.1 Belonocnema kinseyi | reverse complement strand
GTTCATTTTTCTTATTTACTTGTTAATGAACAGATTGTGTATCCCACAGATACGACGCGTGTATCGGTGCTCCAACAGGGTGCGCGTGTAACGGAGTGTTAAGCTGGAAAAATAGGTTAATTTTCAGGGTTAAAGCAAAGACGACGAAGTTTCTTGTTAATTTAACATGGGAAAAAAGTAATATTTTCGAAAATCTATTATTTAAACACTAGAATATGTTGCAAATAATTCCGTGTATTAGTATATCTTTTAGAATTCGCCAGAGAATAAGAATCAATCATTAATTATGAGGTTCAATAATGTTGAGCTATTCTTATGGGTCCTCAAAGAAAACCCCGTAAGTGAACATTTTTAATTTTACCTAATATTGCGGTTTATTGACGCTGTTTAAAAGTCAAAGAGTAAATAATCATTAATCGGTAACTTAAGAACACCCAATAATTTTTTTAAAAATATGCAATTGCTTCTACACTTTTAATTTGTTTCAATATTTTTTTTTCATTTAAATGGCGAAATGAACGCCTTTTCTAGACTTTATGAGTTATTTAATCAATAATAAGAATAAAATAATTAGTTTCATAAAATTCTAGATTTATTTAAATAATACTTATTTGTTCAATCATATATTTTACGTACCAAACAATAACAAAAATTTCAAACATATACAAGTATTCATGATAAACAAATTAGTCCTTGAAAATATTAAAATTTGTCGAAAATTTAGTGCGATGGAATGTTTCTCCTACTTTTTTTAGGAAAAATATATACTCAAACAAATACGTATTGATTCAATAATTATCGAATTATTTTTAAAAAATCATTTTATTCTTATCATTGATTAAATAAATCATAAAATCCAGAAAATACGTTCATTTCGCGAGTTAACCTAAAAAAACAAATTATAAAAGAAATTAAAATTGTTTGAGCAATTGAATATTAATTAGAAAATGACTGGGTATTCTTAAACTGTCGATTAATGATTATTTATTTACATTGAAATTTTAAAAAACTCTAATAAACCGCCTATTACGTAAAATTCAAATTTGCCACTTATTCGGTTTTCTTTTGGGACTCATAAGAGTGGCTTCTAATTATTTAAACTTAAAATTTATGATTGATTCTCATTCCCTGATGAATTCTGAATAAAAAAATTAAACACGGAATTATTTGTAACATATTATCTTGTTTATATACGAGGCTTACAAAATCCCCTCTTTAGCGAGTTGCCTGCGGAGCACAGTCTTGGCTTGGCAACCGGACGTGATGGAGCTCCCCCTCGTTTCGCCCGCCAGGTGTGAGCTGCGCTCGGTGATCCGTTTCCTGTCTGCAAAACATTGTATATTGGGGTCCATATCATGTCACATGCGGCAAGTCTGTCTGCGGCAGTTGTAACATGCAGCAGATGAGGCATGCCGTAGATTTGACATGCCGCAGAGGTGACATACTACAGATGTGACATACCGCAGTTGTGACATACCGCAGATGAGACATTCCGCAGATGTGACATGATGCAGATGTGACATGTCGCAGAAGAGACATGCCACATATGTGACATGCCGCAAAATAGGCATGTCACAGATGGGGCATGTCTCAGATGTGACATGCTGCAGGCGGGACTTGCCGTAGAGAGACTTGCCGAATTTGACATGCTATGGACCCGAGTATTGCCAAACACCTACCCCACAGCCCGGACTTAGCCTATGTAGAAAAATAGGTTAAAGTCTGAACTTTCCAAAAATGTACGCATTCATGGAATTAAACATGTTTTACACTGTGAAAAACACTGGGAACCTTATGAAACGGACAACCCTCGTATTAGATTTACAAAAAGCTGTCCTTTTCCCCTGTTTAATCAATGGGAAACTTTCTGGTCTTTGCGCTACCCCTAAATATTAACGGATTGTGCTTAAATTTCGAGATTTTTTTTCAATTCAAACAAAACTGAGGGGGAGGGTAAAGAAATTCTATAAAAAAAGTACTATGTATAAATAAAAACCACCCTAATGAATACACATAAATGAATCTTATGTCAACAGTTCTCGATAGAGGAGAAATTATATATAGTTTGACACACACGTAATTAGGAATTCCGCTTCAGTTGAAAGTTAGTGACAAGGTCTTTGTGTGCATGACAAAAAAGACGAAAATTTCGTATTTATTAATGATGAATTTTGCTATTTAACCAAAGCCAGATTATAATTTTAATTGTAATAATTATTTCTGAAACCAAACACTATATCCCCTGAGGATAGTTCTTGCTTACTTAGTTTTCGTACTTTTTGACCCTGTGAAACGAAATTTAGCAATTTTAAATCGACACTTTAGATGTTTTACATATTTTTTGGAGACAAGTATTTCCTAAAGACATCAAGATTGCTTAGGAGTTACACACGCTCAGTAATTTGATTTTTTTTTGACAAAAAACTCCATTGATTTGTAAACGTTGCTTATTTTGGCATTTTTAAAGCTTGAAACTGCTATACTATTTAAATAGTTTAGTTACTGTTTCCTGACTTTCCCTGGCTTTTTCATGGCCAATATTTGATATTACCTGACCGTTCTAAATTTTTCTGTACACATTTTTTTTCTAAATTTTTCTGTAATAGTAGAGTTTTTAACTTGAAAAGATTGATCTTGAACCAAAACTGTAAAAGGTGAGTTTTAACAAGATAGTTAAATTTTCAACCCAAATGACGAATCAACCATAAAAAATGAGTTGATTTTTCTACTAAGAAAAATATGTCAGCCAATAAAGAAAGGAAATGTGATCCAAAATGTCGATTCTTCCCATAACAAAAATTCTTCTGTATATCTCAGAGAACGTTCTTAAATCATATTTATTTTTTTAATCAAATCTATATTAAAATTTCAGAATTTAAAAAGGACGGTGAAAAGAAAAAATCTTGCACTGGAAATTGACAGTGATGCGAACAAAAAGTTCTAAATAGAAGATGATAAACAGGTCAAACTTTTATGTAACCACAGATAAGAAAAAGCTCACCAAGGCTCAACGAATTTAAAATGGCGAATTTAATTTTTTTTCTTTTATTTTTATGATGTTATATCAAGTTAAATGAACATCGGCTTTTTATTTAGTACTTCAGTCTGAAGATTGACTGAAATTTTATTTTATTATGAAAATATATTCTGTACTTCGGCGTTTGCCGGTGCATTTTATAAAATATATAATAAATTTTTTAATTGGTCTAAATCTTTTTTTATTCAAAAGAAAACGATCTAAAGTGTGGTTACTTTTTAAATAAACGTTTATATTAAATGTATCAAAAGAACGTCTTAATCTTTCCGAAAGGCCTTCCAAATAAGGCAAGGTAACCTTTAAATCTGATTTATTAAATTGATATAACCACTTGTTCTGCTTGTTTTTTGTGTAAACTATTGTAAATTTAAGGAATTTTTTCTTCCATAACACTTTCTGCTAACGGAAGTGAAATATTATTCTGCAAAAAAGTAACAATTAACAATATATAAATTTTACAATACTTAATTTTATACATCTTTCTATCAATCCTTATTCCTATCAGTTATCAAATAACCTGGTAATGATTTGATTGTAATCAAATCTAGATAATTTAAAGAATGATTATTTTCAATTTCAGTAGTGATCTGTACAGAATTATCAATGCTTTTAAAAGTGTTT
>NC_046658.1:170570019-170573173 GCF_010883055.1 Belonocnema kinseyi | reverse complement strand
ATTGTGTTAATATAATTAAGGAAATTTCACCCACATAGCGTTTATATAGGTTTGATGTAAAATTTAGTTTTTCTAATGCTCTGCTTTCAGTATCTTCCAACACCAAATTTGATTTTATTAATAATAGAATCGAATGGGTTAATGGCAAGTATTATAAAAGAAAGAATTCACGAAATTTACAATAGATTATACAAACAAAATGAGCAGAAAAAATTATTAGATAAATAAAATAAAACAAATTTTTAGATTACCTTACCTTATGTGCAAAGCCTTTCAGAAAAATTAAGATGTTCTTTGAATCAATTTATCATTAATATTTATTTGACCAATAACTAAACTTTAGATAATTTTCTTTTAAATGAGAATGACTTAGACACGGTTGAAAATATATCGCGTGTCACATATATAATAAATGGAAATTTAAACGAAGTTTTTTCACAACAGGCTTGGGATTTTTTAAATTTTTATTATAATAACATTTGAATCTTAGCAAGAGAACACAAGACTTATAAAAGACGAATTATAGAACCTATTTTTATCAAAAAATAAAATTTCAATCAATATCCAGACTAAAGTATTAAATATAAATCAGACATATCAATGTCAGCAGGGTTATGATTTATTTTTTAATTATTGTTTGAACAAGAGCTTTGTATTTTCAAAAAGAAACAATTTCCTAATGAAGGCTTGCATTGAGGTACGTATCATTTCAATTTTTTGTTTGTAGAAACTTTTATGAGACAAATTAAAAATATCTATCATATTTCTAAATATATACAATATGATTTTACCGGATGGGTGCTATTCCATCGGCTCTCGGTCAAGCGAGATTTACCATCGCTGGGGGTTTGCCACACCTTCAACTTCCTGTAAGTTAAAATAAACTTAACGTAAAATAGAAATACGTCTCTGCAATGATTCCAACCTGATCCCTTAGTATCCGACTCCTACACCCTATACTTAGTTTTGTGACTTCCCCGGAAACTTGGCGCCCGCGGAAAAATCCCACAAATTCCTTTTATTCCAAACTTATCAACAAAGCGTGGGCCAAAGCTGAAGGTTCCTGAGTCCTCCAAGCCGAGAGAAAAAAATTAATGATGAAAAGTGAGGGAAATGTTTACATATATGCCATTGATTTATTTATTTGACTGTTGTTGATGAAATTGAAATTTATTTAAATGAAAAAATTACGGCGAATGAAAAATATTGATATATTTATATATGTATGTATTTTGTTAAAAAAAGTGCGGGTAGGAATATATGTTCGTTAAAAAGAAAAGAAAAATTGAATCGGTTAAATAAAAGAGAAATGATTGTAAGTTAAAAAAACAGGTATAGAAAAGAAAGAAGCGGCGTCATATTAAGAAATTGGCGCGAAAAATCCCAAACACAGGCACATTGGTAGAAAGAGAAAGAAGAAAGAGCAAGACTAGGACGAGAAAAATTTCGCTCAAAATTAACAATACCTCAAAAGGAAATAGAGATAATTGATACACGTCATTTGAAGCAGATTCATTTCTATATGATAATGCAGAAGTTTGGACCGGTGCGAATGAATTAATTACATATGAAGAAATTAAAAGTGATAAACAAAGAATTAAAGACACGCGCAGACCAAAAATCAAAATAGTTCAAATTATGAAAATAGCAGAGATAATAAAAAAGGTGAAATGAATCCAAGTGCACAGGATTTCATAGATCCAAAATTAGAAAATCGAAATTCAAACTACAGATCACGAAAACAAATGACATGTTACAATTGTGGAAAAATAGGCCATTTTCAACGCGATTGTTGGTATAATAAAGATCAGGGAAATGCATTCGGTCGCTATTGAAGGCGGAAAATAGTCGACAAAATTTAATATTGCCAGAATACTTAGATTCAAACAATAACAACTCGAACGAAACAAAATTTCACCTTATGGTTGATTTTAAAAATCATAAATATGAAGTGTTAGTTGACACCGGTGCAACAAACTCATACGTAGGTGATAAATTTATAAAAGCTATAAAAGAACTAGATTATGAAATCAAAACACCAGTAAATAACATGTTGATGGTCGTAAACGGATAAAAATTAAAAATTACAGGACAAGTTTTAATTACAATCAAAATAGTTCATACGGAAAAATATTTATTATTCAGACTGGTACCAAATTTAAGATTTATAGGAAAAATAGGAACCGATATGATAGAAAGATTGGGCTTAAAAATGGATTCTGAAAAAAAGATTTGGTGGTTACCAGGATTACCAAATATTAAGTATGCGGTAAAAAAAAATTTATTAAGATGCAGGAGCCCATGACGGAAACGAATAAGAAAACGAGTAAGAATACAAAGAGCGAGGAAAACAGATTAAAGTTTGGGTCAAAGGTTAGCCTGCGAAATGACGCTCGACAGAAAGAGATAGATTTTCTGCAGTGCGAAGTCTCTTCTCCTGTGTCGCCAGACACCCCCCCCCCCCCCCCAAGCCCTCCTTACGGGTGATGCACTAGGCTCAATCCCGCCAGCCTCCCAGCCGGCACAGAGTGTACTGGGGCATGGTGCCCTACATCCTAAACCCTACAAAGCGAGCGACGCAACACTGGCACGAGCCAGCATGGGCGACCAGAAATTAGATAAGAAGGCTAGTCAAAATAAAGAGAGAGTAGGAAAGAAAACAAATGAGGATTGAAATAAAATAGAGAGCGAAAGTAAAATAAATACAAAGGGGGAGGGTCGGTAAGGCCGGTTTTTGGCCTAACTTATTTTTGGACCAAAAAATCTGAAAAAATCATGGTAGTATCTTATAAGTATCCCGAGTCGATTGGACGCTAAACGGACTACCCTCCGCCCCCCAGCCACCCCCACCCCCCCTACAAATATAGGAAACACCACTACCCGCCAACTGTATTTTCGAGAGATTTGACACTCTTAAACATGTATTCTGAGGTTAGCTCGGGTTTACTATGGTTTTACGGGATCGCCGAATACAAATCTGGCGTCCTTTGACTTTTATCGCGTCAGGTTCAAGGTCATTTGAAGGTCATTTGAAGGTCAAATCGAGAAAAAACGGTAAAAATTTTTTTTTTAAATATGTTATAGGTTTTTGGGGTCGCTGATTATGAACCTGGTGTCCGCTGACCTTTATCGCGTCAGGTTCAAGGTCATTTGA